>NW_027202770.1:0-158816 GCF_024711535.1 Dipodomys merriami
GAGGAAGCTACTCAAAGATTGATACAGGAATTGCATGAGCAGATTGAGAACACTAAAAGAGAAAACAGGAATTTCGTGAGCACGTTGAGATCAGTCAGAGATAGACAGGAATTGTGTGTGAGCTGGCTTATAACAGACAAAGAGAAAGTCAGGAATGGCGTGAACAGGCTGAGAACACTCAAAGAGAACTACAGGAAATGCCTGAACATGAGGATGCTAATCAAACAGAAATACCGGAACTTAGAGATCGGGGTGAGAATAGACAAAGATCAAAGGAGGCATTCATGGAATCCATAAACAGAGAGCTGAGAGAAATCAGGGAGACTGCAAAGGGAATGCTCAGTGGAGCCCAACAGAAGGAATGGGAATTCAAGGAATCCATAACCAATCAACTAAGTCATTTGAGAATAAACACGGAACACCAAATTAAGGAAGTTAAGAAGTCCTTAAATTGTCTAGAATAAAGTTCCAACAAAGAATTTGAAGCCAACAAAGCCATCCAATTAGAAGCAAAAGAAGTAAAACACAAAGTACAAAGTCTTGAAAGTAGGTTAGACCATGCAGAAGATCGAATCTCGGGGATTGAAAACAGCCTAGATATTATAGAGACAGAACATACAACCATCCAAGACAAATCCAAGAAATATGATAGATCTATTCAACACTTGGAAGATACCATCAGAAGGCCTAATATAAGGATAATGATTGTAGAGGAGAATCTAGAGACAACAGTTAATGATCTAGGATATTTGTTTAACAGGATCCTAGCAGAGAACTTACCAAACATGCAAAAAATAGGCCTATTCATATACAAGAAGCTTTTAGAACTCCAAATAGACCAGACCAGAACAGGACATTGCACGCTCACATTATAATCTGTAAAGGATCAATTCAGGCCAAGGAAAAGTTCCTTAAAGCTGTCAAGGAGATAAGATTAATCATGTATAAAGGGAAACCAATTAGAATCACCTCAGATTTCTCAGCAGAGACAATCAAAGCAAGAAGAGCCTGGAATGATGTATGCCATGCCCTAAAGACAAACAACTATCAACCAAGAATACTGTACCCAGCTAAACTCTCCTTCATAATGGAAGGTAAAATAAAAATGGTCCATAGCAACGAAAAATTGAAACAATCTATCTTCACCAAACCAGCCCAACAAAAGATTCTTAAAGATGTCCTATACATAAAAACCGAAGACCACACTAAAGGCAAAGAAACCACACCCAAACTGAGAATCCAAGAACCATAGGAAGAACCCAGTTGCTGCAGCCCCCAAGAAGGTGGATAAAATGGCAGGAACTCCCAAATACCTCTCAATCTTATCTCTCAACATTAACGGCCTTCACTCTCCAATCAAGTGACATTGACTGTCTAGTTGGATTAATAAACAAGATTCTTCTATCTGCTTGCTCATAAATACAAACACATTTTCAATGGGAAAGGCTGGAACAAAATCTATCAAGCAAACGCCCCCCACATAAACACGTGGGAGTTGCAATCCTAATATCAGGTAAAATAGACTTCAAATTAAAATTAGTGAGAACAGATAAAGAAGGTCACTCCATAATAATAAAGAGATCTCTCCTTCAGGAAGATATTACAATTCTAAATATTAGCCAAAGAAGGAGCACCCAAATTTATCCAAGAAAAACTACTTTATCTCAAATCTCATATAGATCCAAAGACATTAATTGTCAGAGACTTTAACACACCACTATCCCCACTAGATAAATCAACACGGAAAAATCTCAACAGAGAAACCTTAGACCTAAACAACTGCATAGATCAACTAGATTTAACAGACAGCTACCGAATATTTCACCCAACAGCATGAGAATACATGTTCTTCTCAACAGTACATGGAACAGTTTCCAAAATAGACCACATTTTAGGTCACAAAGCAAAACTGTCCAAATTCAGAAAGATTGAATTCATACCTTGCATTCTCTCAGATCACAAGGGAATAATATTAGAACTCAACACCAAAAGCCACCAAAGAAAGTCCTGTAACACATGGAGGCTGAACTACACACTATCTAACCACCAGTGGGTCATGGAAGAAATTAGAATCAAAATTCAAGTGTTCATGATATATAACAAAAATGAGCACACAAACTACCAGCTCCTCTGGGAAACAGAAAGGCAGTACTCAGAGGCAAGTTTATAGCTCTAACTTCCAACATCAACAAATTGGAGAGATCTGAAACCAAAAATTTAATGAGACAGATGAGCCTCCTTGAAAAAAAGCAGCAAGATAACCCCCAATCCACCACACAGAAAGAAATAATTAAATTTAAACAGAATTAAATGTATTAGGATCCAAAATAACCATAGAAAGAATCAACAAAACAAAGAGTTGGTTCTTCGAAAAAATTAACAAAAATGACAGACCCTTAGCAAATCTCATCAGAAAAAGAAGAGAACACATCCAAATAAATAAACACAGAAATGAGAATGGAAACATCACCACAAAAACAACCAGGATTCAGAACATTATGAAGGACTACTTCTCAAAACTTTATGCTAATAAGTTTGAGAACTTGGCAGGAATGGACCTTTTCCTAGCAAAGATAGACATGCCAAAACTAAACCAAGATGAGTTAAACCATCTTAAAAAGCCCATATCAAGCATTGAAATAGAAACATCAATAACACACCTCCCATCTAAGAAAAGCCCAGGACCAGATGGTGTACAGCAGAATTCTATAAGGCCTTCAAAACAGAGCTGACACCAATACTCCTCCAACTCTTCAATGAAATTGAAAGAGAAAGTGCACTAGGAAATTCATTCTATGAAGCTATAATAACCCTCATCCTAAAACCAGACAGGAACTCATCAAATAAAAAGAACTATGGACCCATATCTTTGATGAACATTGACTCAAACGTCTCATCAAAATTTTTGCCAATGGACTTCAACAATTCATCAAAAAATCATACACCACGATCAAACAAGATTCATTTCAGGGATGCAAAGCTGGTTCAATATACAAAATCAATGAACGTAATGCATTACATCAAGAAGAGCAAGGTTAAGAATCACCTGGTTATCTCAATAGATGCAGAAAAAGCATTTGACAAGATCCAACACCCCTTTATGATGAAGGTTCTGGAAAAACTAGGAATCCATGGAACCTTCCTCAATAAAATAAAGGCTGTATATGACAAACCTACAGCCAGTAATACACTCAATGTTGAAAAACTAAAGCCATTCCCTCTTAACTCTGGAACAAGACAAGGATGCCCACTCTCTCCACTGCTCTTCTATCTAGTATTAGAATGCCTAGCTACAGCAAAAAGACAAGATGAAAGCACAAAGGAGATCCAAATAGGGAAAGAAGAAATAAAACTCTCCTTCTTTGCAGATGACATGATCTTGTATTCAAAGAATCCCACAGACTCCACTATCAAATTACTCAAGGTGATTCAAAACTTTGGCAAAGTGTCAGGGTATAAAATTAACCCTCAAAAATCAATGGCTTTTCTACATGCCAGTAATGAGAAAAATGTGGCTGAAATCAGGAAAGCAACTCCATTCTTAATAGCCCTACAAAAAATAAAATACCTAGGAATTAACTTATCCAAAGAACTGAAGGACTTCTATGATGAAATCTTTAAAAACCTGTAAAAGAAAATAAAAACAGAACTTAGAAAATGGCAAAAAAAACACTCCTATTCTCCTGGATTGAAAAGATCAACATTGTGAAAATGGCAATACCTCTCAAGGGTATCTACAAATTCAATGCAATACCCATCAATATTCCAACCTCATTCTTCAAGGAAATAGAAGAGGCAATCCAAAAAATCATATCAATACCAAATTTCAAACTCTACTACAAAGCCATAGTAATCAAAACAGTTTGGTAGTGGCACAAGAACAGACCTCAGGACCAATGGAATAGAATTGAAAACCTAGAGATGAACCTATAGACCTATAGCCGTCTAATCTTCGATAAGGGACCTCAAAATACAAGGGAAGAAAGACAGCCTCTTCAGTAAATGGTGCTGGCAAAATTGGTTAACTACTTGTAGAATACTAAAGCTAGATCCTTATATATTACCTTGCACCAGAATCAACTCCAAATGGATCAAAGACCTCGGAGTCAAAGCAAACACTGAAAACATTACAGGATGGAGTAGGAGAAAACCTAGGTCTCCTTGGCACAAGCTGACCCAGAAACACAACAAATCAAAGAAAGGTTGGACAAATGGGATTGCATGAAATTGCAGAGCTTCTGCATGGCAAAGGACATAGCTAGTAAGATCAATAGAAAATGCATGGATTGGGAAAAGATCTTCAATGACCATACAACAGAGAAGGTTCTCATATCTAAAATACACCTGGAACTTAAAAAATTAAAACCCCCAACAGTAAATCCTCAAAGAAACAACTGCCCAATAAATAAGTGGGCTAAAGACTTAAAGAGAAACTTCTCTGAAGAGCAGAGAAGGATGGCCAATAGACACATGAACAAATGCTCAACCTCTCTAGCCATAAAAGAAATGCAAATCAAAACAACTTTGAGATACCACCTCACTCCAGTTAGAATGGCTGTAATCAAGAACTCTAATAACAACAGATGCTGGAGGTGATGCTGTCAGAAGGGAAACGTATTTCATTGTTGGAGGGAGTGTAAATTTTTCAACCACTTTTGAAAGCAGTATGGAGGCTCCTCAAAAGACTCCATGTAAAGCTCCCCTATGACCCAGCAATCCCACTTTTGGACATTTACCCAAATGATCACAAGCAAGACCACACAAAAGCTATCAGCACGACTATATTTACCAACCCAGATGCCCCTCATTAGATGAAGCATCAAGAAAATATGGTGAATATACACAATGGAATTTTATGCCTCCATAAGAAGGAATGACATTGCCCCATTTGTTAAGAATTGGAAAAACATGGAAAAATTTTATTAGATGAAATAAGCAAAGCCCTAAGAAACATAGGTCCCATGGTTTCCTTTATTTGGAGTAACTAGTATATGTCTGAGTCAAGCAGAAAAGGTCAGATAATTTGATGTTAGTGGAATGAACCCCAAGATAAGTATTCAAATGTTTTTTTGTCCTTTCATGCAATTGTTTCTATCATATTCATATAATGATTTCTGTGTTGCTTTGTATGTCCCTCCCCCACAGTATAACCCATACTTTCACTGGAATTGATGGTATATTTTGTGGAGGTGAAGGGAAAAAAACAAATCGTTTAACTAGGGATACATGTGGACCCATTGCAGCAAGGAGCTGTACAAGTTGTTATGTCGAAAAACAAACTTAAGAACTTTGGTAGGCGGTGGGGAGAGGATCAGGTAGGGGAGAGGGGAGGAGTATGGAAAGGGATGGGAAGGGGACACAACGAGGAGGCAACAATGCCTTATAAGAAATGTACTATTTATCTTGCCCATGTAATTGTAACTCCTCTGTATGGTATTCTCACAATAATAATAAAAAAATTACGTTCAAAGCAGCACAGGCAGAGTTCCCAAGCCAGATTATCTCCTGCTTTGAATGTTGTGCCTTGACTCCCTTTCTCCACCAGCTGCTGAATTTCCTCCAGCTCTCCCTAAGGTGAGCAACACAGTGGAGGACATCATTGGAGAGCAGAGATTGTGACCTCACCATCCCCAGCCTGCCATTTGTGAGCAGAGACAATGCCCAGCACCTATACTGGACTCTGAGAGATTCAGAGACCCCAGGCTACCTCAAGGATCCCTTCTCTGCAATATGAAACTTTGGGGGGGCGGATGTGATGGACCATCATGTCTGGCCCCATGGGGAAGAGAGGAGGACCCTTGAACCAGACATTCAGCTCACGGCAAACTTGTTCACACCTAAATGGGGAATTGAATGCCACAGAGCTGGTCAGCCGCTGGACAGAGATCTTTGAGAAAATAGGCATCCCAGAGGCCCCAGAATCCAGTGAGTACATCATGGCTCACATCCTCGGAGCCAAAACAGATAAGTGAAGTGGCACCAGAAGGCGGAGAAGAGGGAGGAGGGAGAACTGTGGGAGAGCTACATCAGCCTTCATCCCCTCTCCCCCAAAGAGGATATTTATCTGAATAAGATGGGACTTCTCTGTAGTATTGTCATACACAGTTGCTCATTTATTTTTCCACAAACTGTTACAGAGTGTGTCAGGCTTTGCGGGGTCATAGACAATGAAAGGTTCCAGGACTGGTTCCACAGAACATGAAGAAACCTTGGTTTGAGCTGGATGCTGCTGCTTCACAACTTCCATCGTAGTTACTTAGGAGACTGAGATTGGAGGATTGAGGCTTTTGGCCCAAGCAGGAATGCTTGTAAGACTCTTGTCTCCAATTAACTACCAAAAGCAAAACACCAGAAGGGGATGTGTGGCTCAAGCCATAGACTGCTAGCCTTGAGTAAAAAGGCTCAGGGACAGCACATAGGCTCTGAATTATAGGCCCAGGACTGACACAAAGAAAGGAGAGAGAGAGAGAGAGAGAGAGAGAGAGAGAGAGAGAGAGAGAGAGAGAGAGAGAGAGAGAGAGAGAGAGAGAGAGAGAGAGAGAGAGAGAGAGAGAGAGAGAGACAAGAGGGAAGGATAGAGGGAGAAAAAGAGGAAAGGAAGGAAGAAGGGAGAACATGCAAGCCTTGGTTTGGAGTCCCTGGATCAAGGAAGCCAACCATTCACAATCTCTGTGAGGACAGTTTCAGAGACTAAAGCCAGTATGTATGATCAAGCCACTGACCCCTTAGCAACTTCATGACATTCAGGAGCTATGTGGACACCGACTGCAGAGGAAAGCAGCCTCGGGTAGCTCAGGGTTTGAATCAGCCCAGGCTTCAACATGTTTATTTTCTGGTCAGATAAAAAGAAAGTGTCCAAGGGCTAGGGAGGTTTTGGGGTGAGGGAATGTCAAGAGGGGGGAGTCAAGGGATAAGCAGGAAGATGAAGAGGGAAGATGATCCCAGGTCAGGTGTATCAGGACATTGGAGTCATGATAATTCCTGATAACCTAGACGACCAGTGATAGAGCCTTTGATCCAGCCACACTGCTATTAAAAGTCCTGACACCTTGGGTTCACCATTGATGACTTGGCTGTCGTTCGCTGCAGGATGCCTGTGCAGTACATCCTTGGGGACTGGGACTTTCCAGGGCTCACTCTGAAGATGACACCCCTGGTGTTCATTCCTCCACCAAAGACAGAGGTAAGCATACCACTGTCACAGGACAGCCTGGGAATGAGGGCGGGAGTTGAGACCCATGTCACCTTGAGATTTCATCGAAAGGGTGCTAGAGCCCCATGACTGCTATTCTCAGAGGCAGGAGTGGGTCTTTTTGATGGCTCAGTCTTTAGTCTAGGTGGCAGGTCTGGGATTCAGAGAGGGCAGGCTGAAGGTGAGAAAGGGCTGGGTAGAGGCTAGAGGGAAAACCAGAGGCACTGGACTCTGAGCAGGGTTGTTTCTTTGATAATACTCACAACACAGGAACACTCCTGGGATAGATCATCCCTTTTCACCTTCCCAAGAGGGACCTAGAGACTCCCATTCTCCATCCCTTGACCAAGAAACCCTTTGGTTCCCATATCTTGTGTTTGGATAACTAGATCTCACCTCACTGCCCATTGTTGAGGCATGACAGTGAGAGGTCCTGATTCTTTGATAAGGTCATTGGATCCTCAGTATGAGATTATACTTGGTGCATGGTCAGTCCCATCTAAGACTGCCATGATGAGCCGGGCACTGGTGGCTCACATCTGTAATCCTAGCTACTCAGGAGGCTGAGATCTGAGGATCGCGGTTCAAAGCCAGCCCGGGCAGGAGAGACCGTGAGACTCCTATCTCCAATAAACCACCAGAAAACTGGAAGTGGTGCTGTAGCTCAAGTGGTAGAGTGCTCGCCTTGAGCTGAAGAGCTGAGGGACAGTACCCAGGCCCAGAGTTCAAGCCCTACGGCCGACAAAAAAAAAAAAAAAAAAGACTGCCATGATGTCGGACAAAGAATCTAGAGAATCAGAGTCAGATGGGGTCTGTTCTAGGAGACTTGAATATTATGTGTTAGCTTTGAGCTCTGGTGTGCCCACCTGCTTCCCTTTCTTGGATGGGTCTATGCCAGAAAAAGCTTGAAACTATGGTGTGGGTCATGTCATTGATGCTCTGAGCTAGCACTCTACCATTTGAGCCACAGCTCCACTTCAAGCTTTTTTGGGTGTTTAAACAAGTAGTTTAAGGATTCAGGTGGACCTGTTGCAACAATGAGAAGTACAAAATGTCATGTCAAAACCAGCTTTACAATGTTGGTCGGGGGGGAGGGGGGTATAATTGGGTGGGGAGAGGGGGGAGGCTGGGAAGGGAGGTGAAGGGTAAACAAAGGAAGAGGCTGCAATGCTTGGTAAGAAATGTATGCATTATCCTGCCCATGTAATTGTAGCCCCTCTGTACAGTATGTTCTCAAATAAAATAAAATAATATTAAAAAAAAAAAGTTCTCATGAACGTTGCTGCCAAGGGTGGCATCCTACTGCAGTCCTCAGATCTCAGCCTCCTAAGGGGATAGGATGACAAGCACGGAAAAGCATCTTTGGCTCTGTTCCAGTAGCTCATGGTTGTCATCCTAGATACTCAGGAGCTGAGATCTGAGGATCATGGTTCAAAGCCAGCTTGAGCAAGAAAGACCCTGAGAGTCTTATCTCCAACAAACCACCAGAAAACCGGAAGGGGTGCTGTGGGTCATATAGTAGAGTGCTCGCCTTGAGCTGAAGAGCTCAGAGACAGCACCCAGGCCCTGAGTTCAAACACCACAACCGAAAAAAAGAAAGAAAGTAAAATATGTTTGCCTGCAAAGATGTGGAGGTGTGTGTGTGTGTGTGCTGTGTTTGAGAGATCAGGTGCTGACCTCACTGTACAGACATTTCTAAGAACTCCTCAAGTTTGCCCGTTTGAAGCCACAGTAGGATGAGTGGTGCCTTACCAAGAACTCAAGAGGACGAGGCCTGTGGCAGGCAGGGAGTGGTGAGATGGGTGCAGGGTGGGATTGTTGTATCTGTATTCTCTCCATTGAAGGATGGATTTGGATGCTGGGTGTCAAAATTTTGAAGTCCATGGTTGCAAGAAGTTTATAGCCTGATGAATTGGGTTTCCCCTGGGTTTATGAAGGTGGCTGAAGCCAGGGGCTGCCGGTGCTCACAACTGTCATCCTAGCTACTCATAAAGCTGTAAAGACCACGGTTCAAAGCCAGCTTGTGTAAGAAAGTCTGTGATACTTGATATCCAATGAACCACCAGAATAGAGGAAGTGGTGCTATGGCTCAAGTACTAGAGTGCTCATCTTCAGATGAAGAGCTGAAGTACAGCACCCTGGCCCAGAGTTCAAACCCCATGACCAACAATAAACAGAGGTGGCCTGATTTTTCCACATAGCAGTGTGTATGGTAGGAAATTCCATGCTGTGTTATGAGATATGTGAAAGGCTCAATGTTGTGTCTACAGTTAGTCTGAGTATGATAGTGCCATCTTCACACAGGTCAGATGTGATCCTAATCGAGGGAGTTCATGGTTCTGTTCTCAGGAACTGCTGAGGCCGTGGAATGTCTGTGTGTATCTGTGTGTGTGTGTGTATGAGTGTGTGTTTGTGTGTGTGTGTGTGTGTGTGTGTGTGTGTGTGTGTGTGTGTGTAATTTTCCCTCATCTCTCTCTGTCCCCTTCCTGGCTGCCTGGCTGCCCCTTTCTGACCTCAGATGGTGCCCCTCCTCCACACAGACCTTGCCTTTAGCCCCCTATCAGGGCCTACAATGAGTCCTAAATTGCCAGAGGCCTGTGTTCCAACTTTTCTCTGGGGCCCATGTCTGGCTGTCCCAATATTTGGCCACCTCCAGGGGATTCTGGAAAAGCAGTGCCAGCTGGCATAGGTCTCCCCTGCCTCAGAGGGAGGGCCTCCGTTATATGATGTCTGTCCTTTTCCTCAGCTGGGCCTCTGACTGCATATCCCTCTCAGCAGGCTTGCAGTGGCTTGGGGAATGGGTGGTTGCTGGTGGCTCTGGCCAACTGGATCTTGACATCTGACTGAAGGTCGCTCAAGCAAGGAGGATCCAGGGCTACATGAGAGGTGAGGCCAAGGTGGCTTGGAAGTATCTGTCAGTGTCTAGGAAATGTAAACGTACTTTATTGCAGGAAAGTTTAACTTCCGGCACCAGCCGTGCCTCTCAGGTCCTGCTACACAATACTGGATGCCAAGAATACAGGAGGCACAGACTAGATTCTAGGGCCAGGGAAGTGGAGGATGAGAGACTTGTATGTCCAATACCTCAATGTTCTAGGGCATTAGTCTTGACCTGGCTATGCCCCCGCTTGTGTACGTTCACTTCTTAACCCAGTGTTGGCCACACACCAGCCACTTGTTGCAGTACTATGGAAGGAGCAGGAGTGGAAGTGAGATCTAGGATGAACAAAATCGGGATATGTGGCCTGTGGGGGTGGCAAAGGGTGTCTTTAAAAAAATCTTCGAGCAGGAACTCAGGGTCTAGGCACTGTCCCTGAGCTTCCTTTGCTCAAAGGTAACATTCTACCATTTGAACCACAGTTCACCTTTCATCTTTTTTACTTGTTTAATGGAGATAAAAGTCTCATGGACTTTCCTGCGTGGGCTGGCTTCAAGCAGTCATCCTAAGATCTCAGACTCTTAAGTAGTTAGGATTGCTGGTGTGAGCCACAGTCACCTGCTAAGGATGTGTGTGTGTGTGTGTGTGTGTGTGTGTGTGTGTGTCTGTGTGTGTGTGTGTGTGTGTGTGTCTGTGTGTGTGTGCGCGCACGCGCACGCACGCGTGCACATGTGAGTTTACCGGGACTTGAACTCAGAGCCTAGGAGCTATCCTTTAGCTTGTTTGTACAAGGTTGGTGCTGTACCACTTGAACTACAGTAGCTCTGCTTCCCAGGTTTTGGTGATTCATTGGAAAAAAGAGTCTGCCCAAGCTAGGTTTGAATCTTGATTGATCCTCAAGTGTCAGCCTTGAGTAACTAGGATGACAGGAATGAGCCACAGGTGCACAGCTGATAATGGCCTTTCTCCACAGTGAACTGGAATCTCCTGAAAGCTTTTCTTTATTTTTACTGTGCCAGTACTTGGGATTGAACTCAGGTTTTGGGCTCTGGTCTCTTAAATTTTTCCCTCAGTGCTGGCACTCTACCACTTGAGCCACAGCTCCATTTCTGGCTTTTGGTAGTTCATTGGCAAGAAGAGTCTGGATAACTTTCCTCCCCTGGGCTGGCTTTGACCCACAATCTCTGAGTAGCTTGGATTCTCTTGAGTAGCTAGGATTTACAGGGGTTGAGCCACTGGTGCATTGTGTAGAAGGTTGTCTTAAGCAAGAGTTCTTCCCTGCATTTTCCCTGTCTCCTCCATGCAAAGGAGGCCTGAAGGTCAGGAGCTGTGAAAATTAGGCTTCTAGCCACAGGAAATGGCTGGGGTCCATGGAGAAAAGTCAAAGTTAATCTTCCCCTTGGGCCCCATTCTGGGCCCCACCCTCTGCCCTACCTGTGACTCAAGTACAAACCTTAACCCACCTTTGAATGTTCTGCTAGACTTGTCTGAGGCCAAAGAACCTTCATTCCACCCACACTACCTGCTCTACACCACACCTCAGGAACTTTGCCCATGCTGTGTACCTTCTGCCTGAGCCTCTCTATCCTGTTCCTCATCTTAGAACTCCTGTGGAATTTTGGCACTGCTTAAATAACCTAGTGAATCCAATTTTTCCTTCCCTTCTCTATCTTTTTTTTAATATATTGAGTTGCTAGAGATGGAACTTGTGCATACTGACTGGCAAATGCTCTATATTGGTGTGTGTGTGTGTGTGTGTGTGTGTGTGTGTGTGTGTGTGTGTGCCAATCCTGGGGTTTGAAGTCATGGCCTAGATGCCATCCCTGAGTTTTTATGTTCAAGGCTAGCATTCTACTACTTGAATCACAGCTCTGGCTTTTTGGGTGCTTAATTGGAGAAATGAGTCTCATATAGACTTTCCTGCCTGCACTGGCTTGTAGTTATGATCCTGAGATCTCAGCCTCCTGAGTAGCTAAGATTACAGGGGTGAGCCACCAGCACCTCGCCTCTACCTGTCACCTATAACCTCAGCCCTCCTCTGAGTCCCAGAAGAGTATGTCTCACAAAGGTCACATTTTTTTAGCCAGTGTTGGGGCTTGAACTCAGGGTCTAGGCATGTTCTTGAGCTGTTTTTGCTCAAGGCTACATTCTATCAGTTAAGCCACAGTACCACTTTTGGCTTTTTCTGTTTATGTTGTACTGAGGAATCAAACCCAGGGCTTCATGCTTGCTAGGTAAGCACTCTATCATTAAGCGACATTTGCAGCCCAAGGCTCACTTCTAACAGGAGCTATGATGGTGGTATTTATTTGAGTACCCTTTTCAGCACAGAAATCTCTGGCCATTTCATATCTTTGCCAGGATTTGTGACCAGCCTGAGACTCGGCAATGAGGAATGATTAATGAGTGATAGTCACCATGACCCAGAGATCTAGGCTCACATCTTACAGATGGATAGAGAATATGGAGACAGAACTTTCCACAACACTTACAGCTGGGGAACTGTGGCCTCCCTGGAGGCAGTGGCTGGCTGCTAAATGTTCCAGTGGGACACCTCAGCCAAAACATAATGCACTCGTTGCATATGCCAGCCCAGGCAAGCCTTCGGAGCTTCAGTTATTAAATGGCATAGAAGGGTGCTTTGTTCAAGTTACTTGCTCAGCCTTAGTACTCTCTGAAGCCTTGTCCCAGCTTTTCCAGATTGAGGGTCTGGGCATAGGCAACCTGCTGAATGCCCATCATCCATACATCATCAATCCATACACAGAGACATGCAGTTACTGCCTTCTTTTTTTTTTTTTTTTCCTTTGGCAGGTCCGAGGTTTAAATATGATCATAGGCCCTATGCCTGATCTCCACTTTCTCAAGGAAAGTGCACTCCCCTTGAGCCACAGCCCCAACCCATGGGGATATTTTCCTGTGATCTCTTAGAAATAAGAGTGTCGGGACTTTCCTGCCCTGGCTGAATTCAAATTGTCTTTCTCTATATCTCAGCCTTCTGAGGAGCTAGGATTACATACAGGAGCCACTGACAACCTGGCCTCCTCCTCCTCCTCCTCCTCCTCCTCCTCCTCCTCCTCCTCCTCCTCCTCTTCCTCCTCCTCCTCCTCCTCCTCCTCCTACTCTTTCTTCCTTCTTCTTCTTCTTCTTCTTCTTCTTCTTCTTCTTCTTCTTCTTCTTCTTCTTCTTCTTCTTCTTCTTCTTCTTCTTCTTCTTCTTCTTCTTCTTCGTCTTCTTCTTCTCCTTCTTCTTTTTAATCGTGACAATCATAAATCTTCACAGTATCATTCCAATGGTTTGCATTCGAAATATACTACCCAGCCCTGGAGTTCGAATGCAGGACTGCCACACACAAATGGAGGGAGATCCTGACAAACTAGTTTCTATTTATGTGAATGCTGTCAAAGTAATAGTTAAATTTGCAGTTATTTCATGTTTCTATTTTAGAACAAAAATTATTGGATGTATATCTTGCATTTTCGCACCATGCTATGAATCCCCTAATGGAAGGATATTGACTAATTTTTAATTAATGTTTTTATAAGTATTCAACCATGGGACTTCATTCAATGGAGACATAACTTAATAAGTAATAATTGGTAACTATATATATATATAATTTAATTATATCCTCACATACTTTCTCCTTCTCTACACACACACACACACAAACACACACACACACACACACACACACACACACACACATACAGCAATCTACACATCTATCAATGTATATATTGAGCATTACTCTGGCTTGATCACAGGTCCTCAGAACTTCCTGGCAGCTGAGTTTGCCAGAGGCTGGTGTGCTAAGACTGTAATGCCATTTATGAATTGGCCATTGTAGGCTGTGAGTTGAAATCGCAGCATGGCCAAAAGTTTATTCATGGATTAGGGAGCCAATTTTGACACATTTTTTTCCTGAAAAAAAATTCCTGGGTCTCAGTATAATGTATAATTCATATGCAAATACATCCTATGTGATAGGATGTAGTAAATGAAATGTTATATGGGTAATAATACTAAATAAATAAGGGTAATAAACGTCATACTCACTAAACCCATGTATGTGAATAGATATCATATATGAATATTCTTTCCAGTGCTGGGGCTTCAGTTCAGGCCCTAGGAACTTGTCTGAATTTCTTGTCTTCAAGGAAGGTGAGCTTCTCCTTCACCCACAGTGCCACAGAGTGACCCAGACCCTGAATTCTAATCCCAGGCCTGCCAGAAAAATGGTGCAAATTCCAAGCCAGGGCCTTATTTTATTAAGTTTTGGCCCAGCACGGACCTTGAACTCAAGTCTCAGCATTTTTGACACA
The DNA here is from genome assembly GCF_024711535.1 of Dipodomys merriami. Taxonomy (NCBI): domain Eukaryota; kingdom Metazoa; phylum Chordata; class Mammalia; order Rodentia; family Heteromyidae; genus Dipodomys; species Dipodomys merriami. The sequence goes on from NW_027202770.1 coordinate 14,396, forward strand.
GATCCTGGAATCTAGAACCCGATTTCAAATATCAGAGTTGGCAAAAAATAAATAAAAAAGAGAAGGATAAAATTAAGTTCAAGAAGGTGGTTTTACATTTTTTCCCCTTTGCATTGTGACCACCTTGGGTCTAAATGACAAGGCCCAGAAAGTGTACACGACCTTGCATGCTGATGTTTGGCTGGCTATTAGGGAATCCATAGATGAAACCTCAACTTAGGCCTGGAGGTCGATTCCCGGGACTGCCACTAATGATTGGCAGGAGATTCTAAGAAATGCATTCCAATATACATCCATACAAATGTTATAAAAGTAGCAATTAAATCAGTAGTTACTGTATGAGTATACTATAAAATTATACACAACAATTATACTACATTGACTAATTTTCAATTAATACTTTATTATGTATTCAACCATGATACTTAAAAATGGAAAGAATAATTTAATTTACAATAATTGGTAGTAATATAATATATGTAATTTCATAATATACAGACATCTTTCTCTTGATATATATATATATATATGTACATATATATATATGCCAATGTACACATTTATCTTTTTATATACTTGTCACTCCTGGGGCTCAGTGGTATAGTGATGGTTAGTATATACAAAGCCCTGGATTCAATTCCTCACTACCACATGCACATAAAAATCTGGACTTTGTGCTGTTGCTCAAGCAGTTGAGCACTAGCTTTGAGCATAAAACTTAGGGACTGTGTCTAGACACTTACTCAAGACCCAGGATGGGCACGAAAAAAAAAATTGAATGTTGTGACTGCAACTCTATAAAGATAAGACTTCAAATACCTCATCACAGAGCAAGCCGGGTGTCTGGTGCTGACAGCTGCGATCTAACCTGACTTAGCCTGAGGTATACCACTACAACCAAGCTCCAATCCTTGTACAATCCTTGTACAAGAGAAACTAGGTACAGTGCACATGTCCTGAATTCAAGCTCCAGGACTAGTGTATGCACACACACACACACACACACACACACACACACACACACACACACACACACACACACACTCACACACACACAGAAAGCAGAAGTGAAGCTGTGACACAAAATGGTACAGCATTAGACTTCTGCCCTCAGCACCCAGGCCCTGTGTTCAATGCCAAAACCTAGCCACCCAAGGCCTAACTAGGAGAGGTCAAAGGTTTCAAAATGTGATGAGCTTCACCAAACGTAGATGACAGGAAGTTTGTGATATCCAACATATGCTTGGATTTCACAAGCTTCCAGAAACCTAGGAGAGGCATCATAGGCCCATCATCACCCTCAGTGAAACATTTCATTAGGTTCAGTGCCCTAGTTGTCTGCCAGAAGGACTCCTGAATTATATTGAGCACTGTATCTGAACACCGGAATATAGTCTCAAAAAGGCAGGATAAGTGCATAGTACTTGGACTGCCATGGGACATGGCACAAATGAAGGTTTCCTGTCAAAGCAGAGCACTGGGAAGAGAGATAGCTTGGGGTACAAAGAGGACTTTTTCTCCTGACCTTCAGAGCCCGCCCACACTCCTCCACACTAATTGGCCCAGATGGAGTTGTTTGTTACACAGCTATGCAGGAGTGAGGGCTTTTGTCTGCCTGTACAGACAATGAGAGAGACTTCGTCCAGCAGGCCTGGGATGCAGAGAAATCCTCAGGCCACACTGGAAGCAGCAAGGGGATCCCTGGAACACGCAATGTCATAAAAAGCAATCTCTGTGTTATGAACTCATTGTATTGAATACAAATTTCCTAGGTTGGTGCCATTCATCATAGCTAATCTGGAGCTTCACCTATAGGAATACATCCATACACACAAAGACATGGAGGTACAGGTTCTTTATGAGGGGGCAGGTCCTGCATTTGAACCATGAGCCTAGGTGTTTTCCCTGAGCCCCTTTTGGTCAAGGCCAGTGTATTAAGCTTGAGTCAAAGCCCCACTTCAGGGGTTTTCTGTGATCTCTTAGAAATAACAGTGTCAAGGACTTTTTTAAGCTGGCTGGATTTAAATTCAGATTCTCTACATCTCAGCCTCCTGAGGATCTGGAATTGCAGTCAGCAGTCACTGGCACTTTCTTTTCTTCTCCATTTTTTTAATCTGGAAAATCTGACTTCTTAATGGGTCATTCCAATGATTTGAACTTATAAGACACTACACAATATTCTTTATAGCTGCCTTCTCTGCGAAGGATTTTCTCTCCTCATCTTCTCTCTGGACACAGGTTTGAAGCCAAAAGTGAGAAATGAGTGTCACAGGAGCTAATGTCCACAGGACATGCCAGTTCTGTCACTTAACATTGAGCTGAAGTGAATTTACTGTCTCAGGATGAGAAGACTGAAAGCTGAAGCAATCCTCATACTGTCTGCATTGCTCATTTTGCCTTTAAAGTCATCTAATAATTATGAGTGTTTTGTGTCTCCAACCTTAATTATCTAGAACAAACTAGAAGCATCTTCATGTTTCTGTTTTCTCTAGTACCTCTCGACATTTAGACTAAAGGTTTGTGTGGAGTGACTCCTAGGGGAATCCCTGAGGAAATCTACTTGAAGCCTCCTCAGGAGATCACCATTCAAAGCCAGTCCTAGCAGGAATTTCTGTGAGATTCTTGTCTCCAATAAACCACCAGAAAACCAGAAATGGAACAGTGGCTTAGAGGGTAGAGCTCCAGTTGTGAGAGAGAAAGTCAAGCAGGTGATACAGGCCAGACCAGGCAGAAAAGCCTGGGAGTTGCTTATTTTATAGGCCTGTGTCCTTATATGATGCACATTGAAGCTCTCAGCACCCTTTATTTACATTTTATTATGAGGCCAATGCAGGAACAGTAACAAATCATTCAGGGGAAAAGAAGATCATAGTGTATAGAAATAACTGGTATTCAGAAATTTACCCTTGAGGACACAAACTGTATCATACTTATGTAAAAACTACGATTAAGAAAAAAAGATGAGGGGGCTGGGAATGTAGATTAGTGAGAGAGTGCTTGCCTAGCATGCAAGAAGTCCTGGATTCTATTCTTCAGTAGCACATAGAAAGAAAAAGCCAGAATTGGTGCTGTGGCTCAAGTAGTAGAGTGCTAGGGAAAGTGCTTAAGCTTGGAGTACAACCCAAGAAATGTCAGAGATAGCTAAGTAGGTAGTTAGTTAGTTAGTTAGGTAGGTAGGTAGGTAGGTAGGTAGATAGATAGATAGATAGATAGATAGATAGATAGATAGATAGATAGATAGATAGATAGATAGATAGATAGATAGATAGATAGATAGATAGATAGATAGATAGATAGATAGATAGATAGATAGATAGATAGATAGATAGATAGATAGAAAAAATGATACATGAATCTGGTCTTGGATGTCAGGATGAAAGAATGGAACAATTCCCAGTCATGAGGCCTTCTTTATTGTGCCAGGCCACCAGCATTACCTTCACACAGCCACAAAGTAGGAAGACTGTCTCTTTCCCACTTCTCAGGAAGCAAAGGGCCCCAGAGCCAAGAAGGCAAAGTCAGGTTCTAACTCAGGTTCTTGGAAACAGAAGAGAAATGCCCCTACCTCAACTTGGACTGGGGATTTGCATTAATGATGTGGAGAATGAAGGAAGGAGAAAGGACTGGCAGAGGTAGAAGAAGGGCCTTCAAACCTGACAGATGGAGAGTCAAAAACCCACTCCATAAGACCAGTGAGCAAGGTTTTTCTAGTCTCTTCCTCCCCTCTCCCCCACTAAACTGACTTTCTATTGGTAACCTAAAGATAGCCTGAGGCTCCCTTCACCTGAGGGAGGAAGGTTAGTCATTGTTTGAAGAGGCTGAGAAAAGCCTGACCCTGGTGTAACTCTAACAAATGTTTCAGGTTTCCCCCCATTGGTGACTGTGTCTGGAATGAATGAGGTGGTTTTGCAGCTCACTTCCCTGTTGAGTGTGTACATTCTGCCTCCTAATCCTACAGGCCTAGGTCTCTGTACCTAGCCTGGCTTTTGAACCTGTTTTCTGTCCTTCAAATACAGTGTTACTCTGGAGTTCTTTTGGCTAGCTGGACTAAGGATTGAATCCTGAGAACTTCATTTGAATCTTCGACAGGTCAGTAATGTTTCTTTCCTTCTATAGCTTGAGAACTCTAAGAACATTTAGAGTGAAAGTAACTTCTCATCACCAATGGAAACACACGAAGCTGTTGAACATCTGACCTTTCAGAAGTGGAAGTCAGAGTGTCATAGACTTTCCTGCCCTTGTTGGCTACACCCTGTGATCCTCAGACCTCAGGCTCCTGAGCTAGCGTGATGGGTGTTAGCTACTGGTGCTCTGCTAGGTTCAGAACTGTAATGACATTGATAATACAAGTCAACTGCTTATCTCAAAGGGCTTGGGGAGCATATTAAGCCTTTCAAAATTGGACCTTTCAGATCCCTTTAGCACACAAGGTTATAATGCTAGAGACTGCGAGGCTGGGCAAATGGATGTGCTATATTTGAGCCTTAAGCTCTGACTCCAATTCTGGCGTACATCAACTTTAGAATGTTCTCCTAATTAGCAAATAGGAAACGCACTTTGATTAATCCTTACTTGTTTCCAGTTGTGTGTCTTATATCAACCCTGGGCCCTGTTCATGAGCAATTCAGCTCAAAGGTAACACTCTACCACTTGAGTCACAGCGCCACATGGGGTATTTTTTTGGTGGTATCTTGAACATAAGCGTCTAACAGGCTTTCTTTGCCTAGGCTGTCTTTGAACTATGGCCTTCAAATCTCAGCATCCAGAGAAGCTGGGGTTCCAGGTGTGAGCCACCGCCATCTGGCCTATTGTTTTTGAGAGTCCTGGGGCTTCTTTTTTTCAAGGCTAGCACTCTATCATTTGATCCACTCCATTGCTTCTAGCTTTTTCTGAGTATGTGGCACTGAAGATTCAAACCCTGGTATTCATGCATGTTGAGCGAGCTATTTCCACTAAGCCACATTTATAGGTTTACAATCTTATCCCACAACTTGCCTGAAGAAAAGGTTTCTAAGTATAAATCATTAACGAAATCCCTATAAGAAGGTGTTCAAAGATAAAAACAAAAAGCTCATCCTTGAGAGATACTCTAAACATGTGAAGACTATGACAAATGCCTCCATTTAATTATGTATCATGTTTCAACACAAAAAGTTTTAATGAAAAATGAGTCAATGTCCTAAATTATTGTGTATAATTTTATAATAGATATGCAAAATGTAATAAGTATTATGTGTATAATAATACTAAATAATATAAACAATAAATGAATGAATAAAATAAAAATAAAATAAATACAAAATCAATAATAAAAATCATAATATGTAATAAACATACATATGTAAGTATATATCGTATATTACACATGTATAGAGATATCTTTTCCTTTGCAGGGTCTTCATTCAGGCCGTGGGAACTCTAACCTGAATTTCTTTTCCTCAAGGACAGTGAGCTTTGCCTTCACCCATGGTGCAAATGAGTTACCTAGATGGTGAGATCAAATCCCAAAAATGGTAGAAATATTGGTCTAGTTCCAAGACAGTGACTTAATTTTTTAATGGAAGCAGTTATGTTTATTGAGTTACATACTCAACATTAAACAAAGCCGTGTAGAATTTTGTACAGCTATTCAGAGGTCCTTCCCTTACTCCAAAAGTGCTTTTCTGAACACTACATTGTTTCTTTTTTTGTATGTTTTTATTGTAAAAATGTTGTACAGAGGGGTCACAGTTACATGAACAAGGTCATGAGTATATTTCCTATTGAGCATTGTTGCCTGCTCCTTTGTTTTCCCCCTACCATCCCTTCCCTCCCATCTCCACAACTACTCCCCCTGCCAAGCTCAGTGACTTAACTTTTTAGTTGTGGCTTGATACGGATTTTGAAATCAAGTAGTGGCAAATCTGCATTTTCCCCACATTGCTACAGACTTACCAAGATCCTGAGTTCAAATCCCAGGCTAGGAAAGAAAACTGAGAGAAATTCCAAACCAGGGAGCTTTATTTTTTTCAATTTAGTTAAATAATTAATTAATTTTTTTCTTTTTTTCTTTTTTTGGCCAAACATGGGGCTTGAACTCAAGTAGTGGCAACTCTGCCTCAACTTGGAACACTCTAGGCTGGGTGCTGCCTCGGAACCCGTACCCAATCCTGGAATCGTAGACCCAGAGGGCTTGTAGGAAAAAAAAGTGGGATAGCACGCAAAGTGGCAAGCTGCAGAGGGCTGGGGGTTTTACGTTTTTTTCTTTGCACGGTGACCATCCTGAGTCTGAATGAGACAGACGGTTGCAAAGTGGACATGACCTGCCATATCTGAAGGCTGGCATGCTATCAGGGAACCCTTAGGCCAACCTGTCAACAAGTGTGACACCTGTTTTCCTTTCCTGTGAGAGTCCTGGGTGTCAGGCATGATTGAGAACACATCTACAAATCTAGATGCTATGTTATAGGATGTAAACAATATAATACATAGTTAGGTATCATCACAGTCAATAAAATAAATGGTAAATAAATGAATAAAACAAAAAATATAACATAGGCTTAACATCTGTATGGAAGTTCAATCCTATTTTTAAAATGTATATAAGTAGTACGTTTTCCAGGGCTGGGACTTGAATTCATTCCTAGGGAACAGGCTTGACTTTCTGGTCTTCAAGCATGGTGAGCTTCCCCTTCTCCAACAGTGCAACAGAGTTACCTGGACCCTCTGTTCAAATTCTAGGCCTTGAAGACAAAAATATGCCACATATTCTAAGCCAGGGAGCTTCATTAGCATTTTTAATATGTTTTTAAGTTCATTTCACTTTTATTTGATACATTTTGATTTTATAACATGAGTTTTTCAGAAAAGGTATTTAAACTTTTGCATTTCAGCATAGCACATTGGTGTTTCTATTTTGACCATCTGCCATGAAGAGTGAGAATGAAAATAAGGATGTCATTTCTCCCTAGATGGTCGGGACAGTTAAATTTATTTCTATTTAGTATTATTTCTATAATTATAAAATCTCTGCATTTGTGTAATGTTAGTTTTCCTCAGCTCCTAACATGAAATACACTAGGGGATTCCTGATAGCACAAAAGGTTGGGTTTCTGAATAAAAATTCATTTCTGTGAGGACAGTAGGTAATTGTAAGCATTTTGGGAATAAACTGGATTGTAAAATGAAAAACAACAACATTGGGACTCAGATGTAGCTCAGTAGTGGAGTATTTGCCTAAAGAGCATAAGACTCTGGCAGAAAAGTTTCCTAAAGCTTAGAATGTTAGAATTTTATGATCTGTATGAACAAACTTTTTGTTTTTTGGTCGTGGGCCTGAACTCAGGGGTTATCCCTGTACTCTTCAGCTCAATGCGAGCAATCTACTGCTTGAGTCACAGTGCTACTTCCGGTTTTCTAGTGGTTTATTGGAGATAAGAGTCTCACGGACTTTCCTGTCCAGGCTGGCTTTGAACTGCCATCATCAGATCTCACCCTCCCGAGTAGCTAAGATTATAGGCATGAGCCACCTGTGCCAGGCACGTGAACAAACTTCTTAAAGATGGATTCTGAGAAAAGAAACTTGGAATACAATTTTAGTATAAATAACTTATGATGCCATGGTTAAGGCACTAATTCAGAAGTATTTATTCATTTGCTGGTTTCTTAGTTTATTTAAAGGTATATTATATATATGCATTATTAATATGTATACATATATATTATTAAAAACAGATTTGAAGTGTACGTAAGAGCATATGTGCTCATGTAAAGTTATACAACTGCACAAGCTTCATTATTTTTTTTCCAGGTTGGTTGGTATCATAAATTAGGTGGGATTTTTGTACTGCTGTTTTGTTCTCTGTTTTTGGAAGATTTCTCTGCCCCACCGTCCCTGCACTTGAACTCAGCTTGCTCTTTCTTGGCTTGGTAGTTCATAGCTCATTTTCTACCACTTCAACCCATACCTGTAGCCGGGCTTTGTTCCAGTTAATAGGAGATGATTTCTCTCAGGCGTTTTTGCCTTCATTGGCTTTGAAATTTCATCTTCCAGTTCTCAGCCTCCTGAGTAGCTAGGATTACAGATGTGAGCCATTGGTGTGCCTAGGGATAAATTAGAATTTGGTTGGTGTATTCTTTCTGTTTTTCTAAGCAGGGGATCATGGATCATCTACTATAGAATTTCTGTGAGTGTCCTGGGTCTGAAGTAAGTTATAATATACATATGCAAATCTGTATAGTTCTCATAAGATGTAATGAACTTAATACGTGTTATAAGTGTAGTAATAGTCAATAAATATAATGAATGAATAATACAAAAATAAATACCCTCAAAGCAATATGCAGTAAACATGAGTATGTAGATATTCATCATTTTTTCAAATGTGGATGAATATTACTTAACAGTGCTGGGGATTGAATTCAGGCCTAGGGAACAGGCCTGAATTGCTTGTATTCAAAGAAGTGAGTTTCTCCATCCTCCACAGTGCATTGGAGTTTCCCAGACTCCAAGTTCAAATCCCAGGCCCGGAAGAAAATAAATGAGCATGAATTCCAAGCCAGGGCAATCCATTAGTATTTTTAAGATTTAAAAAAAATTTAAATTTATTTTATTTTTTATATATTTTATTTCAATTTTATTTATTTATTTATTTATTTATTTATTTATTTATTTATTTATTTATTTATTTATTTATTTAGTCAAGCACGGGGCTTGAACTCAGGTTGTAGCAACTCTGCCTCAGCCTCCATCATCCTAAGCTGGGATGGTGCAGCTTCTGGGCCCACAGCCATTCCTGGGATCCTAGGTCTCAGGGGCTGACAGTATAACAAATTGAAAACGGCAACAAAAATTTGCCGCGACCTGAAGTCTGTCAACGGTTTCTTGGTTTTCCTTCCTTGCATGGTGACCAACCCAGATCCAATGACACGGCTGCAACCTGTAGATCAGCGGACATTTCTGAAGGCTGGCAGGCTGGCAGCGAAGCCATAGGACAATCTGGACACCTAGGCCATGAGTTTGAATCCTGGTCATGCCACTTACAAAGGGCGGGAGAGCCCAGGAAACTATTGCCTGTCCATAGGAACACCAGAGGAATGTGATCAATGTCATAGTTGGATGAGTAGTTTGTCAATCAGTCTAACATAAAATTAAACCCAGTATTCAAAAGATGTGGATTGATTATCATTCATAGTTTATTATGCATTAAAAGAATACGTGTGTGTGTGTGTGTGTGTGTGTGTGTGTGTGTGTGTGTGTGTGTGTGTGTGTTTTGTCAGTAGTGGGTCCTGAATTCTGGGCCTGGGCACTCTCTCTCTGCTTTTCAACTCAGGGCTAGTGCTGTAACATTTGAGACACAGCACCATTCCCGGCTTTTTCTGATCATGTTGTGCTGGGGAATTGAACCTGGGGCTCATGCATGCAAGACAAGCGCTCTCCCAGTGAGCCACCTTTCCAGCCCCTAAAAGAATGCTATTGCTTAAATAGTTCTCACTACATACCTGTGAATCACTAGGAAGGTAGTATATGTCATTGAATATAAGAAAGACATCACTTGCAGTATCTACATTTCTAAATATATATTTATTTGTATACTACCATCTTCATAGAAAGGTTTTGATATTTTGGCCAAACCTGTGTCTCCATCCCAGGTCCTGGGATCCAGCTGGCATCTGAATGTGCTAGAGGCTGTTGTGCTGACACTCACCCATTCATGAGTTGGGCCTTCTAGGTCCTGAGTTCAGGCCCCAGCATTGCCAAAAATGTCTTCTTGGAGTAAGATTCCAAGTGTGATACCTGTTTTCCTTTTCTGTGCAAGTGCTGGGTGTCAGGTATGATGTATATAATATGTCTGAAAAGCTACATGCTATGGAATAGATTTGAACGAATGTAATAAAGGTTATAAGAGTACTCACAGTCAGTCCATAAATAAATGGTAAATAAACAAATAAATAATAAAATATCATGAATCATTCCAACAAACACGATATAAACTGAATGTATGGATGTAAGTATAAATCATATAATAAACATATCTATATATGTTATGTTCTCCAGGGCTGGGGCTTGAATTCAGATCTAGTTAACAGGTTTGAATTGCTTGTCTTCAAGGAAGGAGGGCTTCCCTTTCCTCACCCTCCCCCCCGCAATGCATCAAAGTTACCCAGATACCAATGTGACATCCCTGGCCTGGCAGATAACAAAATGTCATGAAAGCCAAGAGAGGGAGCTTCAGTAGTATTGTTAATTAATTAATTTATTGCTAAGCACGGGGCTTGAACTCAGGTGGTGGCAACTCTGCCTCAGTTTTCATCACCTTATGCTGGGATGGTGCAGCCTCTGGACCCACAGCCATCCTGGGGGGCTGACAGGCAAACAAAATGAAAACACCACCCAAAAAAGCCGCAAACCACAGAAGGTCAGCAGTTTCTGTTTTTGTTCCTTGCACCGTGACCATCCTGGGTCTGAATGACGTGGCTGCAACCTGTAGGTCACCTGGCATTGCTGAAGTCTGGCAGGCTGTCAATGAAGCCATAGGCCAACCTAGACACTAGTCCCTGAGTTCTAATCCTGATCATATCACTTAAAAGGGCCTGGAGAGCCTAAGAAACTATTTCCTGTCCATAAGAACACCAGAGAAATGTGATTAATGCCATGGTTGGATGAATAGTCCCTCAATGAGTCTAGCATAAAATTAGACCCAATAATCCAGGACACAGATTGATTTTAATTCATAGTTTATTATGCATTAAAAGAATGCTATTGGGGGCTGGGAAGGTGGCTCAGTGGTAGAGTGCTAGCCTTGAGTGATGAGCTGAGGGACAGTGCCCAGGCCCAGATTTTAGGCCCCACGTCCAGACCCAAAGGAAAAAAGAATACTATTGATTAAATGGAATCCCCACTGAATACATGAGAATTAGTAGGAACGTAGTATATGTCATTGAATACTAAATAGACAGCTCTGGTAGTACCTAAATACCTAAATTTATATTTATTTATATACCACCATCATCATAGAAAGTTACTGCTATTTTGTCCAAACCTGGGGCTTGATCCTAGGTTCTGGGATCCACTTGTCAGCTGAATGGGCTAGAGGCTGCGGTGCTGACACTCACCCATTCATGGATTGGGCCTCTCCGGCCTTCAGATCAGGTCCCATCATTGTCAAAATTTACTACCTGATGTAAGATTTCAAGTGTGACACCTGTTTTCCTTTTCTGTGCAAGTTCATAATATGTCTGCAAAGTTACATGCTATGTAATAGATGAGAATAAATGTAATAAATGTTTTAGGTGCACTTACAGTTCATAAAATAAATGCTAAATAAACAAATCAATAATAAAACATAATGAATCACTCCAACAAACACAATATAGAGTGAATATATAGATGTAAGTATAAATTGTATATTTAATATGTCTATAAATTTTATGAGGGGTTGAATTCAGGCCTAGGGAAGAGTTTAGTTCATGCACGATTCTCATAGGAAATGATAGGCAAGACGTATGGCACAACGATTATTTTTATTTAAGAGTTCATGAAGTGTGACAATAAGAATCACATTCAGGAACTGGAGACAATGGGAAAGATCCAAGAATCAGTACTCACATGTTAGATAGGATTCCAACACAGCCCGCCACATCTCCTACTCTATCCAAATAGGTATTTATTAGCATACTAGCTTCAGCTTGTGAATGGATGAATATTGTGCCACCGGGGATCGATCTCAGGTCCCGGGTACAACCTATCTCTTTTGTTGCTCACAGGCCAGTATCCTCACCTAGACCCTTTTGCCAATTGGGCCTGCTAAGCTCTGAGTTCAAAACCCAATACTGCCAAAAGATGAAATCTGATGTGAGAAGCCCATCGATCCACCTGTTTTCCTGTCCTGTGAAAGTCGTAGGTCTCAGGGAGGATGGAGAATTTTATATAGGCAACTCTATAGTCATAGGAAAAGGTTGTCATCTGTGTCGGCACAGTTATGTCTGTAATCATACTCAATAAAACACAAAATGCATCCATGACTAAGACACACAATAAAAAGAGTAACTATGTAATTAGACATCCTATGTGTAAAATATGTGGGTATATTATTTTTGCCAGTGCTGGGGCTTCAAATCAGACCCTGCAACCTGGCCTGATATTGTAGTCTTCAAGGATGGTGAGCTTCCCTTTCCCCCACAGTGCTATAGATTTACCCAGACTTGAGTTAGAATCCCAGCTGTGGCAGAAAAATGGTGTGAGTTCTGATCCAGGGTGCTTTATTTATATTATTATTATTATTATTATTATTATTATTATTATTATTATTACCAAGGAAAGGATTTCAAGTTTGTGGAAACTCTGCTTCAGCTTCAATCATCTTAGGTTGGTGGGCTGCCATTGGCCCATAGCCGATCCTGGGATCCTAAGCCTTGAAGTCTTGCAGGAAAACACAGAGAGAGAGAGAGAGAGAGAGAGAGAGAGAGAGAGAGAGAGAGAGAGAGAGAGAGAGAGAGAGAGAGAGAGAGAGAGAGAGAGAGAGAGAGAGAGAGAGAGAGAGAGAGAGAGAGAGAGGGAGGGAGAGAAAAAAAGCCAAGGGATGGATTTTTTTTACATTTTGTTTCTTTCCATGGTGAACATCCTGGGTCTTAATGACATGTCTACAAAGGGTTCTTCACCTTGCATTGGTGAAAGCTAGCGGGATATCGGGGAAGCCATAGGACCATGCAGCAATGTAGGCCCTGAGTTCGAGTCCTGGTCCTGACACCTACCAATGGGGGAAATCCCAAGGGACTCGTTCCTGTGCATGGAAATACCAATGGAATGTGAGCAAACTCATGATTGAATGAGAAGTTTCTGCGTGAATCAGTCTAGTCTAAAATTAGATGCACTGATCCTAGCACCCTGATTGATCTTAATGAATAGTTTATTAAGCATGAAAAGAATCCTATTCCTTCAATGGAGGCACGGTAACTACCTAAGAGTTGGTAGGAATGTAGTTGATAGATAGATGTCTCTGGCACTCTATACATACATACATATATATATATATATATATATATATATATATATATATATATATATATATATATATATATATATATATATATATATATATATGTATAGGTATACTACCACCTGCCTATCCATGTATGGCTATTTTGTCCACCCCTGTGGCTCAATCTCAGGGTCTGCGAACTGCCTGGCAGCTTCCTGGGCTAGAATTTGCTCTGCTGACACACCCATTCATGAATTGGGTCTGCTAGGCCCTGAGTCCAGGTCCCAGCACTGCCAACAATTGGATCGTGGAGTAAGAAGCCTAGTGTGACACCTGTTTTCCTTTTCTCTGAGAGTCCTGGGTGTAAGAACTACCTTCAACTTATGAAGGGATGACTGCTGTGTGCCATCCCCCACCACCTACGGGCTCCATCTCAAGTCCTGGGAAAGGCCTTCCTCAATAGTGGCTCACAGGCTGGTGTGCTCACATGGACCCATTTGTCACTTGGGTCTGCTAGGCCCCGAATTCAGATCCCAGCAGTGCCAAAATTGACGCTGATGTCAGAAGCCAATCATTGCACTTGTTTTCCTTTCCTGTGCAAGTCCTGAGTCTCAGCTAGGATGGAGAATGCATGGGTCACCCTGTGGCCATGGGAATAGGTTGTTATCCATGTCAGCTCAGTTATACTTGTCATCATATACTCAAGAAAATACACAATACATCCATGAATAGCATACAAAGTAGAATAATTACACTAAATGCACAATGCAGTCCACACACAGATGTGAATATATATCCCATGTTTAAGTGATCCATTCAGGACTATTGTGGCCTCCCTGGGGTTTGATCTCTGTTCCTGGGAAAGGCCCAGCTACTTAGTGGCTCACAGGCTGGTGTGTTCACCATGACCCATTCACCAATTCGGCTTGCTAGGCCTTGAGTTCAAATCCCAGCACTGCCAAAAGATTCACCTTGATGTGAGAAGCCAGTCATTGCACCTATTTTCCTGTGTTGTGCAAGTACTGGGTCTCAGCTAGGATAGAGAACACATAGGCAACTCTATACTCATGGGAATAGGTTATCCAAGTCAAAACATTTATATCTGTCAACCAATACTCAAGAAAATATGCAATACATCAATGAATAAGACACAAAATAAAGAGAATGACTACACCAAATTCAAGATGCTGCCCACCCATGTATGTTAATATAGATCCTCTCTTTAAATGATGAATTTATGACTATTTTGGCCCTCACCAGGGCTTCATGTCAGGTTTTGGGAATGGCCTAGCTCCTTAGTTCCTCACAGGTTGGTGTGTTCACCATGACCCATTCTGACCCACTCAACAATTGGGCCTGCTAGGCCTTGAGTTCAAATCCCAGCACTGCCAAAAGATTCACCTTGATGTGAGAAGCCAATTGATCCACCTGTTTTCCTGTCCCATAAAAGTCATGGGTCTCAACGAGGATGGAGAATTCTATATAGACAACTCTATAGTCATGGGAATAAGTTGTCATCCACATTAACACAGCTATATCTATCACCATACTCAATAAAATACACAATACATCCATGAATAAGAAACAAAATAAAAAGAATAACTACACTGAATGCAAGATGCATATCACACCTGTAGGTAAAGAGAGATCCTAAGTTTAAAAAAGGTGGGCTTGTTATTTTGTCCAGTGCTGGTGCTTCAAATCACGCCTTGGACCAGGCCTGACATTCTAGTCTTCAAGAATGGTGAGCTTCCCCTTCCCCCAAAGTGCAACAGAGCTACTCAGACTCCAGTTCAAATCCCACCACTGACAAAAGATTCATTCTGTTGTCAGAAGCCAGTCGTTGAACATGTTTTCCTCTCCTGTGAAAGTCCTGAGCTTCCACTAGGATGTAGAATGCATAGGCAACTCTATAACCATTGGAACAGGTTGTCATCCATGTCAGCACAGTTATACCTGTCACCATACTCAGTAAAATACACAATAACTCCATGAATTAGACACAAAATAAGGAGAATACTTGCACCAAATGCAAGATGTTGTCCACACATGTATGTAAATATAGATCCTATATTTAAATTATGAATTTATTACTATTTGGCCCTCCCTGGTACTCGATGTCAGGTCCTGGGAACGGCCTATCTCCTTCGTTGCTCACAGACTGGTGACCCTTGACCCTTTCTCCAATTGGGCCTGTAGGCTCTGAGTTCAATTTCCAACACTGCCAAAAGATGAATCCTGATGTGAGAAGCCCATCGATTCACCTGTTTTCCTGTTCTGTGAAAGTCCTGTGTCTCAGATAGGGTGGAGAATGCATAGGAAACCCTATAGCCATGGTAATAGGTTGTCATCCATGTAAGCACTGTTATATCTGTCACCTTACTCAGTAAATTACACAATAATTCCATAAGACAGACAATAAGGAGAAGTACACCAAACACAAGATGCTGTCCACACATATATGTAAATATAGATCCTATGTTTAAATTATGAATTTATGACTATCGTGGCCCACCCTTGGGATCAATGACAGATCCTGGGAATGGCCTAACTCCTTTGTTGCAAACAGGCTGGTGTGTTCACCTTGAGCTATTTGCCAATTGGTCCTGCTAGGACATGAGTTCAGATCCTAGCACTATCAACAATTGGATCATGGAGTAAGAAGCCAAGTGTGAAACCTTTTTTCCTTTTCTCCGAGAGTCCTGGGTGTCAGACTTGATGGAGAACACATCTACAAATTTAGATCCCATGTAATAGGATGTCATCAATGTAATAAAGGCAATGGGTGTCATCACTGTAAAATCAATGGTAAAAAATTAATAAAACAAAAAGTACAAGGAACAACACATCAAACGTGTATGGACTGAGCATCCATAGGTAAGTACAAATCTTGGCTTTACAATGTATATAAATAGTATGTTTTCCAAAGCTGGAGCTTGAATTTTGCTTAGAGTACAGGCCTGATTTTCTTATCTTCAAGTACAGTGAGCTTCCCCTTCTTCCACAGTGCTGCAGATTTACCCAGACCCTGAGATCAAATCCAAAGCCTGGCAGAATAAATGGGGTGAATTGCAAGCCAGGGAGCTAATTTCTTTTAATTTTTTTTGCTCAGCAGGGGGCTTGAACTCAAATTGTGGCAACTCTGCTTCAGCTTCGATCATCCTATGCTGTGGTACAGCTACTGGACCCACAGCAAGTCCTTGGATCCTAGACCCCTAGGCCTTGTGTGGCAAAAATATACAGAAAAATGAGGTGAGATGGCCTTTTTATATTTTCTTCCTTTGCATGGTGACCCTCTTGTGTCTGAATGACACTGTTGCACAGGGTACTTCACCTTGCATTGCTGAAGGTTGGCAAACTATTGGGGAAGCCATAGGCCCACGTGGCAATGTAGGCCCTGATTTCGAATCCCCATCCTGACACCAATCAATGACAGGAGATACTAAGAGACTCATTCCCATCCATGGGAATAACAAGGTAATCCTATCAATGTCACAATTGAATTAGTTGATTGTGAATGAAGCTCCTATAAAATCAGACCCATCATTTCAGGAGACTGATTTTATTTAATATGTATGAAGCATTAAAAGAATACTATTACATACAGGAATGCAATAATTTCAGATATTGATTGATTTAATTAATATTTTGTTAAGAATGAAAATGACAATAATTACATGGAGGCATAATATATACCCAAGAATTAGTAGGAATGTAGTCTGTATAACTAAATAATATATAGGCATCTCTGGCACTCTATAAAGATATTTATTTATTAGAGTACTACCATCTGCATGTCAGTCTGTTCTTATTTTGTCAACTGCTGTGGCTCTATCTCAGGTACTTGGAACTGCCTGTCAGCTCAATTTGCCACAAGATGGCATGCTGACACTCACCCATTCATAAATTGGGCCTTGCAGGCTGTGATTCAGATGCCAGCATTCCCAAACAATGAATCGTGTAGTAAGAAGCTGATGGTGACACATGTTTTCCTTTTCTGTGAAAGTCTTGGGTGTCAGGAAGGATGTGCAATACATATGCAAATCTATATCCTATGTAATAAATGTAATCACTGTTCTATGTGTCATAATAGTCAATAAAATGAGTAGTCAATACATGAATAAAACAAAAAATAAAATGAATAACTACACTGAATGCAACATATGTATATAAATATAAATCTTATATTTAAAATACACACAAATAGGATGTTTTCTAGTGGTGGGCATCGATTTCAGGCTTAAGGAATAGACCTGAATTTCTTGAATACAAGGAGGCAAGCTTCCCCTTCCCACACAGTACAACAACAGTGTTACCCAGACCATGAGTTCAAAACCCAGTCATGGCAGAAAAAATGGCATCTCCATGCTATGTGATGCTCAATTCTTAGGTATTTCATTTGGGCTCCATTTAATGAATGTGATTGTTTAAATGTTTCATAAAGTATTAATTAAAATCGACCAGTGTCCTATAATATAATTGTGTATAATTTTAACCTTGAAATATTCAAGAACTGCCCATTTAATCATAACATACATCACATTCCATCGGTAATCATATGAATAGTAATGAGTTTCTTAGGATCTCCTGCCATTTGGAGGTGGCAGGACCAGGATTCCAACTGTGGGCTCCAGCTCCTACCACTTAAACCTGAGGATAGGGAACTCACAAATCTGTCCAAATACATCAGTAAGACTAATGATTAGGCAGGCACCAGTGTCTCCCAGCAGTCCTCCTTGATACTTACAAGATTGTGATAGGAGGATCATGGTCAAAGTCACCCTAGGCAGGAAAGTCCTTGAGACTCCTGTCCAACTTGTGCCAACAAAACCAGAAGTAAAGCCGTGTGGCTCCATTGGTAGAGGGCTAGCCTTGATCAAAAGCAGCTCACAGACTGTGCCCAGATCCTGAGTCCAAGGAATGGGACTGGGAACAAACAGACATACACAACAATCTGTGCAGCCATCCAGATAAAGCAGGTCATCTTCTTGCCCCCAACTGTATTGGATAGAGTTCCCTGGGAAAGGGGCTGCCATCATCTTGACTCTGCCCATTCTGCCTGCATCCCAGGATTCTGGCCAAACCTTCATTCTTTCATGGTTCTTTCTGACCAATGGGATACAAGAATGGTGGCCATGCCCACATTCCATGCTGCCCAGTAGCACTGGCATTCCCTCTGTAGGTTGACACCACTACCAGCAGTTGAGGAAGGTAGAGGTGGCTGAGTGATGAGCAAGAGACTCGAGGCCTAGGAGGAGAGGCCTTGCTCAGGCCCACAATGTGCCTGCCTGTGCTCCGGCCCCCTTCTCCCCTTCCCCGTGGCACAGCATTTCAAACCTGGTGCTGCTGGCTCAAACCCATGTTGCCTCTTGGATTCCTCAGGCAATGGTGCAATGGTGCGCCACCAGCCAGCTTGTGGGCCTGACCTGGTCCTGGCCTCCTTATCCTCTGCTCTGGGCCTGATGTCTGCCATACCACTGCCGTTGCTGTTCGCCCCACCTGGAGTAGTTGCCAACAGCTTTTGTCTGCAGCACATGTGAGTGGTGGCCACACAGGCCCGCTCCCTGTGACCCCATATCACCCCCCATCCCGACCAGGACTGCACCTCCTCTGTGCCCCACAGTCTGGCCCACGCCCTGACATAAATGTGCCTCAGGGGTGGGTGTGGTGTTGACTCAGAATCTCATCCCCATCCCCAGCATCTAGTGTCCCAGGAAATGGGGAGATGCAAGGTTACGTGAGGAGTGGACGCCACAGAGCCCCTGGCCTGGAGCAGTGGGAGCCACACAGCCGCACATCTGTACCCTTCCTTTCCTTGGTGGGAACCTGGTGGCTTTAGTCAGAGGTGGGGAGCAGCATGTCCACACCTGCCTTCTGCGGTCTTTTCCCTTTTTCTGGGGATGGGAGGCATTGGATGCAGAAGATAGATCCCCTTTGCAGTGTGAACCCTTGTTTTCTGTGCTCTGTCATCCTTTCACCTGAAGACAGAGAGACAGAGACAGAGAGACAGAGAGAGAGAGAGAATCTTTCTCCTTGTACAGCCTGACTGTGTTCAGGTGAGTCATCAGTTGGCAAATTGCCGGTGCCACATGGATGAGTCTTCTGTCACCAGTCTGGATGTGTGTATGTTTGTGTGTGTGTGTGTGTGTGTGTGTGTGTGTGTGTGTGTGTGTGTGTGTGTGTGTGTGTGTGTCTATGTGTGTGTAGAAGTGGGTTGTAACAAGAAGGCTGAATGCTTTGGTAACTTCTACCTGCTAATTTTGTGGCATGCATGGTCTTCATAGTTGAAGTCTGGGAGCACTGTTAAATTAGAAGAATAAGGGATCTGTATACCCTGGAGCTGCATAGGTCCTTGGGCCTGGTTGGTGGCAGTGGGAGCTTGGGAGGACCTAGGAGTACAGCCTGCAGGGGATGGCTCCCCGGAGGACAGAGAGCATGGCCAAATTTAGTAAAGATATCAGTCCTGCTAGTATGGAGTGCAACAGCATAGGTCAGACTCTGGGTCTTCTCATCATGACCTCTGATGGGCGAGGCCAACCCTATTTTAAATCTTGAGCTGTTATCTTCCGATCTCAACCTCCTGAGTACCTAGGATTAAAGGCATGAGCCTCTGGCACTGGGACTCTGGTTCTTTTTGGTATATTAGGGTTTGACCTCAAGGCCTTAGGCTTGCCAGTCAGGTCTTCTACCAGCTTTTCTGTCTTGGGCATTTCTGAGATGGAGAATTAATATATGCTCAGACTGGGGTGGATCACAATCCTCCCATCTGTGACAGGCATGAGCCACCAGGCCCTGTCCCCTGTAGTTGGAATGGTAGACATGTAGAGCCATGCTCAGTCAGTGGTTTAGATGGATTGTCCCAAACTCAGTCCACAGCAGCCCATTTTTGACCACAGGTGAAGCTCTGGGTTGGATCTCAACCATTGGACTTCAATCTCCTCATAGGACAGTTGTGAGGAAACAAGGGATTAATACAGAGGGATCTCTGGAGCAAGGCCAGGCACAGAGGGAGGGGCTGTCAGATACGGTTTGTGGCAGTTCTGTGAGAATATGACAGGAAGATACCCAGAAAGATCTCAGATGGTGGGTGTTATTAATGTTGTGACTGGTATGGGATTATGAAACAAAACATGACTCTCTTTAATACCCAATCCCCATGAGGAACGGGATCCTTCACTTTGTTCAGTTTTGAAGCTGGGGAAACTGAGGCACAGAGAAGCTGAGTGACCTACTCATGACTCCCAGCTGAAAGAATCTGGGCCTGACATCTCTGCCATGCTCCCTAGATCAATGGGTGTTATTCAGTCTACTTCTTGTGGTGGGAAGTCCATTTCTTTTCAGTCGTGGGGCTTGAACTCTGGGCCTGGGCTAGCTCCCTGAGCCCCTCAGCTCTACTCTAGCACTCTATCACTTGAGTCACAGCACCACTTCCAGTTTTCTTGTGGTTCTTTGGAAATAAGAGTCTTACATGTGTTCCTGCCTGGGCTGACTATAAACCACAATCCTCATATCTCAGCCTCCATTGTACTTAAGATTATAGGCCTGAGCCACAGGAACCTGGCTTAAGTGTAATTCTGACCTTCTTTCTTTTTTTCTCAATCTCTCAGGAACTGATTGAATGGGTGCTGGAGGAGGTGGCCCAGCATCCCCAACGTGGTTGGTACCAAGGTGGCCCTCTCATTCTGGAGGTGGGCTGTGGGTCAGGAGCTGTCTCGCTCAGGCTATTGTACCAGTTCCATGAGGTAAGTCCCTCTGTGCCATGGCTAGACCGTAACAGTTATTCGTTATCCATCTAGCCTTACTGGATTCAGTACTGTGATCAATGCCCTTTTCTAGCAAAAATTTCTGGCTGAAATTATGATACATAGTTACAGAATGAAAATGTAATGCCATCTAAAGAGTCATTTAGGGTTCTGGGAATGTGACTTCACGGTACAATGATTGCCTAGCATGCATGAAACCCTGGGTTCAATTATTCAGTAACACATAAACTGAAAAAGAAACACTGGAAGTGGTCCTGTGCCTCAAGTGGTAGAGGGTTAGAATTGAGAGAAAAAAAAAAAAAAGCTGAGGAATAATTCCCAAGCGCTGAGTTTCAGCCCCAGGACTGCCAAAACAACAACAGCAACAACAACAATGAACATTTAGTTAGTAAATGCAAAATAAAGAACCCAAACTTGGAATATATAGTTGTTCCTCCCATCCTGATACTTGACAATAGTCCCTAATTCATGTACTTTACCTATGTTAGGATAATGTGTTGAAAAAAAAGTTTTGTTCACTTGGTCATGGCAATTAATGCCAGGAATGTGCTTAGATGTCAGGTGAAGATTAATTCTGGAAATTCAAAGATTCCAGGCTTTTGAGTGGGGTCACTGCTAATCACAATGAGAAGGTAGTCTATGTGAGATTTGGAAATCATTTTGGCCAGTCATAGCACCAAAAATTCAGAGGCTAATTAACAGTTGTGACAGAAGAGAAGGAATAACTCCAGATGGAAGGAAAGAAATGATAGTATCTAAGGTATAACAGAACAGTTCTAGGGAACCATATTTGGTTATTGAAGAACTAGTTATCAACTAGGCTTATTCCTCATTTCCTTTAGCATTCTAAATCTCTTAGGCTAGATAAATGTATCTCCTTCTATGCTGTTCTTTCATACCTGATCTCCTTTGCTTTCTAAAAATCTGTCTTTCTATATTTGTCTATAAACATTTACTGATACTAAATACACCTATACAGATGTCACAGGATGCTAATGTAATGGCCACATAGCTCATGAATCATTAATGAAACAAAATGGAAAAGGAGGACATAATTACTGCTACCTCAATTTTTCTGAAAAGCTGCAATGTCATCATTTGGTTAAAATTTCCATTCTTTGTCTACACAGTGTCATTCAGTGCACATAAATGCAAATATGAGCCGGGTGCTGGTGGCTCATGCCTGTAATCCTAGCTACTCAGGAGGTTGAAACCAGAGGATTGTGGTTCAAATCCAGCCTGGTCAGGAAAGTCCATGAAACACTTATCTTCAATTAGCCACCAGAAACCCAGAAGCGGTGTTGTAGCTAAAGTGGTAGAGCATTC
The DNA here is from genome assembly GCF_024711535.1 of Dipodomys merriami. NCBI lineage: Eukaryota > Metazoa > Chordata > Mammalia > Rodentia > Heteromyidae > Dipodomys > Dipodomys merriami. The sequence goes on from NW_027202770.1 coordinate 36,444, forward strand.
GTGATGAGCTGAAGAGCTGAGAGACAGTGCCCAGGATCAGTGTTCCATACCCACCATCAACAAAAAAGTGCAAATATGGCGTTAAGTTTCCCACAAAGGAATGATGAAGTCAATAGAAATCTTCCCAAAGGAGTCAGTACATGTACTTTTGCTGAGTTATTTAAGTTATGGCTTCTTTGCTGAACATATTCTCTTCTTTAAAAATTGTCAAATATTAGCTTTATAGTAAACTTCATCTAATATTTCTTGGTTCAAAAGAGAAGTCCATCCAGTTGATGTCACTTAGCTTTCTTACTGTCTTAGTTCAAAGCCAACCAGGCATGAGAGTCTGTCAAACTCTTACCTGTAATTAAACACCAAAAACCCAGAAGTGAAGTTTTGGCTCAAGCAGTAGTGTACTAGCTTTGTGGGCAGGTGGGAAAGAAAGACAACTGTTCAGGGACAGGGTCCAGCATCTGAGTTCAAGCCCCAGAACCAGAACAAAATAAACAAACAAGCAAACAACACAATCCCTAGGTATTTCTTTGGGACTCTCCTTAAAGTAGTAGTGGTCTGAGAAGAGGCTGGTTTTGCTGATCATACTCACTGGATCCTGCTTTTTTGAAATCTTTATTGCTATGGAAAACTCAGGAACAGACTAAAGGAATTGATAACTGACTCCTGCAACAAGAGAATCATCTCAAGAGTGAAACATCCATCCATAAGACACTTCAAAACCTCCATATCTTTGTTTCTTTGCAGTAGAACACTTTTAAAACAAAGTTATTTCCTTTTGTTCTATGCTGGCCTTCAAATGGCATATTGTTTCCTTCTGTAATATTCTCAACTACAAGTTTACAGACAAGTTTTTTTTTAAATTTAATTTTATTGCAAAGATGCTGTACAGAGGGTTACAGTTCCATGAGTAAGGCAATGAGTACATTTCTTGTTGAGCATTGTTACCCCCTCCCTTATTCTCTCACTATCCCTTCTAACATTCTTTAGATCTTTGTAAAGCCAAATTTCCACTGGTATAATTTAATTCTGCCTAAAGAATATTCCTTGCTAAAATTAAAGGAATTTCTGTGGACCTTACAGATCTGCTGACAATAAATTCTAACTTTATTAGCCTAAAAATGTCTATTATGCCCTAAAATTTGAAGATATCTTTGCTGTTTCAAGAATTCAAGGTTGACAGTTTCTTTCCCCCATCACTTTAAAGACTTTGCTCTATGATAGTTCTTAAGTGTGTTTCTCTGTGTGAATTGTGTCCTTTTCGTAAAGGCTGATTTTGAGATTTTCTTTTTAGTATATATTTTTTTTGTAATTTAACTGTTAAAGCACCTTGGTATAGCACTCTGCCATATAAATTCTAGGGATTATTACCAAACTCCCCTTATTGCTTCTCATGTAAAGATGAGTAGGTAGGAAAACATAGATACTATAGAGGCAAATTCAGTGCTACTGGCTTCAGTATATGAACTCTCCATGAGACAGGCACTATTATTCTCTTTGTATATAGGAAGCTAGAATGGCTAAATAACTTTTCTCAGTCAGGCATCCAATAAGTGGTAAAACCAATGAGTAAAGAACACACTCAGAAATGTCAGGGAGAAAGTTTCCTTCAAGCCTTGAATTCTTTCCTCGTACAGAAAAAAGGAAAGCAAAAGTCAACTTGAACTTTGTCATTCCTCTATGTTCAATTGCTCTCCTGAGATCAATTTCCATATCTAGTAACAGTTACTTCCACTTACTTCCAGTAACAATCTATGGTGCTGCTCGAGATAAAATGAATGTTTTCTGGCTTCATTGAAATAGCACAAGGACACATTTGGAAATGAGGTAACACGTATTTCAGAGACAATTTAGTAAAGAGAAAATATGAAATTTAAATTCCTTATGAATACTTTATTCATGAGTACATTTTGTTCAAACTTCTATAGTGCTCTGTAAATTAAGGTGAATTTTAAATGGGAAGAAGATTCTCAGATCATTTTTTGTGAGTGTATGTGCTGTGCCTTAATTTCCCAATTGTACATGAGTTAACAGTAAAAGAAACAATAGCAATAATAGGAGAGAGAAGTTCTGTGTTTATATAAAACGGTTTAGTAAAATATAGAAGACTCTACAAATAAGACAACATTGAAACAATAAAGCCAAGTCCAGTATGTAGATTTATGGGAGTGATATAGAGAAAGCATTACTCCTATATGGAACATGAAGCCACTTCCTTTCTAAATCACGCTTGCTAATCACCTAATTTTGTAAAAAGGAGAATGGAAGAATGATTCTGTTTCCAATGCAAGTCATATATGAGATAATGGACTTAAATGGAAAAAAAGAGTGTATCTTGCGAGAATAGGAATTATACTAGCAATGAAACTGGTGGCTAAGATCACATTTCTTTTTTTATCCTTTTCTTATATTCTTTTTGTAGTTGTTGGTCATGGTATTTGAAATCTGGGACTGGGCGCTGTCCTTCTGCAATGCAGCTCAAGGCTGGTGCTCTTCCACGTGAGCCACAGTGCCACTCCCAGTTTTCTGGTAGTTATTGGAGAAAAGAGTCTCCAGAACTTTCCTACCTGGGCTGGCTTTAAATCCCAATCCTCAGATCTCACCACACCCAGCTTAGGATCATATTTCTAACAGTGTACACTCAAGATATGTAATGTATATGTCCAACTATCTTTATATTAATTCTTGCGTTAAAAAGCTGGGCTACAGGATAGACTTTACACTCACAAAATTGTTTGTAGTTCAAAAGTTGATACTCCTGGAAAAATAAAACCTAAGAATGTAAAGGAGTCTGAGAAGTTCAATTTGCATCCAGTCTGGGCAGAACAGGCTTTGAGAGACTACCTATAATTAAACAGCCAAAAGCTGGAATACCAGTCATGAGCAAGATTGCTGAATAAGAGCTTGAGGTTTTTGCATACATATATACAAACATACACCTACACACAGAGGGACTTACATGTGCACACAAAAATACACAAATAAAACAATTCTCAGAATATGTAGAAAAGTTAGAAAACAATAAAAAATATATCCTGAGTAAGACTAGAATCAAGTGATAATTTTTAATATTAGAAAGCCCTCAAGTGAAATTTCCCCCCAAAAGTTGAGAACCTTACATAGGTAGGAATCAGAGATAGTAAGAGTGTCAAGCAACATTATTAACGGGATAGGATTCGTGGAGCAATGAATCAGGGAACCCTGTAGGTACATATGAAAATGTTCATATCTTCTGTCAAATGTTAGAACATCTTTGAAGATAGTACATAAACAGTCTGAGCAGTCAGTCTAGTGGATAAGATCATAGGAGAAATTCAGAATTGCTAGTCTGGTTGTAGAGTAAATAAATAAACTATGGCAGGACAATGTGATACAAGCCTTGTATTCTAGCACTTCGACAGGAGATTAGAGAATGGAATTACATTGCGATATCTTCCCTGGACCAGGTTGAATAATTTTGTCTCAACAAAACAAACAAAACAACAAGAAAGGAATACACAGTTGAATTTGGGTCTAATTTTCTCATGATGTTTTGAGAAGTCAAGTTTCCTATTGAAATGCAACTCATATATATCCTCACTTGTGTTTTAAATGCTCTCTTCATTACAGAACATTCTAGATGCAAAATGGCTCATTATTCCCATCCAAAAATTTGCAAAAGTGAGTAAGCACCATTCTTTTGGATTCCAAAGAAATGTTGAAGAATTACAAAAGTTTAAGCCTGGAGAAATAGCAAAGTTCATCTAATGTAGGACTTTGTAGACCTTGCTAAATTAGAATTTAGGTTTAAAATATATATTTTGGTTTTGTTTGTAATCTTATATTCTATAGGATACTACAAAATTCTTTTTTTGGGGGAACAAATATACTTTATATATATGGGAACAAATATTAAAATGAACAACTGGTATTTATTAAAGGAAAGATGCTATGACTAAAAATACTACAAAATTCTTTTTAAGTAGAGGGATTAATTGAAAAATTCACAAATGATTCTGGCATTCTATTTTCCTAGAATATTCTTTCAAGAGAGTTATAATTAGAATATAGTTAATAGATAATTCCCACAGTTCATGTATACCATGTTAATGTGAATAATCTAGACAGAGTTGCCAACAAATGGATGACAGTAATTTATAAATTTAGAAAAACAGCAATTTTTTGAGGGTTTGGTTTAAAATGGTACGAAGAGAGTAATTGTGTGACATCTTCTTTCTTCAACCTATAAGTAACACAGGAAGCCATTTCCTTATTTATGTGCCTCCGTATACATTGAGGAAAATGCTAGGTTTTGGGTTTGTATTCAACTTTGTTTTTGTTTTATTGGTTTGCTTAGAGCTTGAACTCTTGGCCTGGACAGTGTCTCTGAGCATGTTTTTGCTCAAGGCTTGTGCCCTACCACTTCAACCTCAGTGCCACATTTTGTCTGGCTTTTACGGAGAAGTATATTGGAGATAAGATTCTAAGAAACCTTCCTGCCAGGGTGGGCTTTGAACCATAATTTTCCGATCTTAGCTTCCTCAATATATATGATAATTAAAAAAGTATAAATATTAATAATATTTGCAAGTGATTGGATCACAAGAATACCAGTGGAGGAAAAATGATGCAGATAAGTTTATTGTGGTGTTCTTTCCAGAACACGGAGGGCATCACATTAGTAGAGGTGTAGTATTTTTCACAATAGAGATAAGCTATTCATGATATGAATTAAGGAATTTTAAGGTGTCCCTTACAAGTTGGAAACTGTTGGGCTAGGATGACTTCATGGCATAAATCTTGGGATTGATGGTCATAGAAATAACAGCTTACTCTGATAAAAAAAATTGCTTACTCTTGAAGAATTAATTATTACAGATGCTTCATAGTTTTATCCTCTATGAGAATGTGGCTATTTTTCTGTTGACTTCTCAATCTGTAACACCCCATTGCAAACTGCATCTATTGCAGAATTTCATAACATGCAAAAAAGTACTGTTTTGAATCTCTCAGGTATAGAATGTTGGGAATTTAAAAATTAGTAATTATGAATAGTTATTTCTCATAGGAATTTTGAAAAACACATGTATTCTGTCCTCTTAACAACTTATTTAATTTTAAAAGTTATGGGTTTCCATAGCATTAAAGTGTTTTTCTGTTTTAGAATGAGAAATATTAAATTTATTCTTTTTCAAAAAATTCAGCAAGTATATTATGAAAATATTGTCTAGTTGGATAACAATCACGTTGATGACCCTCTGATAAAGAAGAGGTAATTAATTTGAATTAGATGTCAAATAGTATTGATTTTTAAAATATTACTACATAAAGAATAATATTTACTGTGCCAATACAGTTAAATTACATTTTATGTAGCTCATTTTTTTCAATTTTATTATCAAATTGATGTACAGTGAGGTTACAGTAATTGTAAGGTAGTGAATACAAAACATTTCAAACTTGCTACCCCCCCCTCATTTTTCTCACAGTTTTCCTTCACCCCTCACAAGCTGTAATGTACATTTCCAATATATTGTCTTGTGAGTGTTGATATTGCATTGGTTTTCTCTTCGTCCTTTGTCTCACCATTTTGCTTTTCATCTTCCCTTCCCTATTTAAGGTAAATGCATATACTATACAAAATCAAATACAGCAGGAATGAACAATAGGGGAAAAACCCAGAGAAAACAAATCACATAGTTCATCAAAAACAACAACCGCAATTGAAAATTTCTGGTTCCATATCTTGGAATTCATTTTCCTTAGCATCAGCTTATATGGTTATGTATACGCAGTACAAAGCCACTGGAAAATAATAGCTGCATGGACACCATATCATGAAAACATCATGTTAACTTTTTGATGGTAAAGGTGGAATTAGGATTGGAGAATTCGCAGTTCTGATAAAGGAATTTCATGAGTTTTAAAGTTTGACAGGTAAATTTGAGTTGTTCAAAATTTTTAACAACTTAGCCTATTAAGAAAATTTAAAATTGCCTGGGAGAATAAGCTTTCATGCAAAGAAATTCACGGAGACTTAGTAGAGAGGAAGCAATGTGGGTGAAGATGCTCATTTTCACACTAAACAAACAAACCTCAGAAACGTTGCTGTAAATCCTGTAGGTTCCCTTGGAATTACCCTTACCCAAGAAATATATTCTTACCGTTTGAAACAAGGATATACTGGAATTTAAATTCAAATTCTTAAAAAATAAGACATCAAAATTTGTGAATTTACCTTTAATTACCAAACAGTAATTCTCTGAAAAAGATAATTTGAGTCAAAATATTTAGGGAGAAAGTGCCCTCCACAATGAAAGAAGGTGTTGGGATTACACATTTCTGTTTGTAACACTTTCCACAATGTCTTTGCATGTGAAGCAGTGAAACACAGAAAAAAATCTGATTGGATACTTCAAACCAATGATTTCACATTTCTAAGTGGCTCACAAAAAATAATATCCTTAATAACATGAGATAGTGAAGACTTCTCTTATTACATAAGCCAAAATGTTTTGGGTTCAGAAAAGAATTGAACAAATGGAAAAGGAAAGAAAACATAGTTCTTAGAAAGCCTAGCTAAGTGTATTGGCTTCAGCAGTGAAGGGAGGCCAAACTTTTTTATATAAATTGTGTTAATATTTTTTTTGGAGGTCCGGTCGTGGTGCCTGAACTCTGGGCCTGGGCGCTGTCCCTCAGCTCTTCAGGTCAAGGCTAGCACTCTACCACTTGAGCCACAGCACCCCTTCCGGCTTTTTTCTTTTTGCTTATGTGGTGCTGAGGAATCGAACCCAGGGCCTCAGGCATTCAAGGCAAGTGCTCTACCAAAGAGCCAACTTCCCAGCCCTAAACTGTGTTAATAATTTTACTACCAAAAGTGATTTTACAGAGCCTATTTGGCTCACTTCAATACAGAACAGATTGAATGAAGATATGAAAATAAATTCCACGTCCAAATGAGGCAACTAAAAGAGTTTTAAAAGAGAAATCATGAAGATGTAACAGTGGTGGAGCCCATATAGTCCTTCAGCTTCACTAGACTTGAAGCCAAAATGCTGTGATTAATTGCAAATCAGGCAAGAGCTAAGAGGAGGACATAGAAACAGGACATAGAAGCATTGTCCTTTTGTAACAGACACTGTCTTCCTAGGTATAGGTGATTTAACTCTACTCTCCTCCATACATCTTGGTGAACAAATGCAAGACCAAGAGAAAAATAATCTATTGAATAATTTTGCATAGAATAACTTCATTGTTCCTGATATGGTATCTAAGGAGAGTCTTAAGATAGAAGATAAAAGTGCAGTATTTTTCAGTTTCCTCTAACCATCTTCTTAGCAAAATATATCTTTTAGGTTAGAATTGATTGAACCAAAAAGTGATGGAGTACTTATTTTTGTGGGGACTTTAGACACAAGAAGACTTTCAAGGTAAAAGAAAAAATGCAGTCAAATATTTGTGATCACAGCTTCTTGGACTGTTTGCTGGAGACAAAGTTTTACATTAGATTTCTTCTCATTGACATAGATGTTGTTTCGTGGCAAGCAAATTCAAGAGGGAAGTTTAATAGACTCGCTGGCCAATTAAACAGCATGAAAGAAGAAAATGGCAAATAATATTTAAGGAATTACTTTGTCAGAAGAAAGAAGGAAAAATATAATTCAAAATCAATTGACTTAAAAGTATTAAGAAAGAGTAGTGAAGAGAGATTAGAGAAAACATAGAGGATTGTTTTCTCTCCAGTGGAGTAATGGGTTTTTGATCTTGTTTCTTCCATTCTGTCTTCACAAGCTATCAAGTGTGTCTCATGACTGGATTATACAGTTCAGACAGAGAACTCGTAGAAGAAATATAATATTTGCAGCAGATGTAGGTGATTTATAACCTTAGACAATCTATTTAAATCTGTTCAAAATTCTCCCCTATCCCAAACTTCTCTCTTTGTACAGCTTTGTTTGCTTTTCCCAAGACGACCTTTCCTTCATTAACTGCTTAAAATTTGGGGAGGTCATATTCATACTTTCTAGAGATTTCAGGTTGGTTGTGATTTTTGTGTGTTTTTGTTTTTTTGTTGTGTTTTTAACTGAATTTCAAAAGGTTGTGCAAGTGTTACAATTAAATATATCCATCTAATTGTCCAATGCTCTTTGATCAGAGTCACTCCTTCCATCATTCTCAACCAACCCCTTCTCCAAGATTTATTTCAGATTTACCACTTCCTTTATCATATGTATACATTGAGTATTCTAGCTGTACTTGCCCCTTGTTCATTTTTCATTCATTCTATGTCTTTACTATAATTCCTTTCTGTTTTCAACTTCCTGATAGTCATCCTGTTACACTGTCTATTAATACTTTGAAAGGTTTATGTACATTTCATGGAGTTTCCATACTGCATATGCTTGAACTGATGTCAGCTTATATTTCCATAATTCATTCATATTTTCAAGACAGGAGACGTGAAGCACCTAAACATGATTTTATTCTCATCCATTTGGAAAATTAATCTTTAGTCAAAAAGAAAGTAAAAAAATTGGCATAGAATGTATTCCTAACTACCAGTTTTTATAAATGGCTTTGTACAATGGTGTGATTGTTTTATTTTACATGGGATAATATTTTCTACTACCTATAAGTTTTGGAAAAAGAAGAAAACTAAAATGTATTCCTATAGAGGAATATGATAGAAATAGAAGACAGATTTTATGTTTGTCATATCTCTGATGAGTACCCATATTCAAGACTTAAGTCATATTTCTTCCTATGATAGACAGATAGGGAAAACATATTATTACATATGATAAGACAACTACTTGTGACTTTTTAAAATGTACCTTATTAAATGATGACATTTACTTTATTAGCTAATATTTGGGTTTGAAATTTGGGAGGCTGATCTATTTAACACATTTCTGGAAGGCCCCTACTGAAAAACACAAATTGTGGGTGGTACTATTTCTACACTTTAATGAATGGTTGAACGTGTTTGGCATTAGTGCTGGGTAAATAATTCAACTCTATTGTAACTTGCTCCCTACACTTGAAAAACTTGTAATGTCACTAAGTATCATCTATTGTCAAATGTTATTTTGGCAAATGTGATTTTAAAAAGTTAATTTGAAAAGGAATAACTTTCAGAAGATTAAATCTAGATTATCATTGGTTTGAGAGTGACATTTTTATACCACTGAAACATGTTGTACTGAAGTCCCAGTGTTTTGAAGCACTTAGGATCTTCTCAATGTTTTTCTGAATTACATTTGAACTCTAAGTAAATTTTTCTGGGCCTTGGTAAACCAATTATGGATCTATCCTTCCAGGAACTACTTTTTGGCACACTTATGCAGGACTAAAATCTTTCATTAATCATAGGGGAGGGGTATTAAAAATAACCTTATGACACTTTGTGAACTTGTTCATCATATGGGCTGGTAATCTGTAAGTTGAATGTTTGAATTGTCGTACATACTCTCAAATTTTGTGATCTCATCTTTCATTTTAAGTTGCCGTGCATTTCACAATTGCTTACTGCTAATTCCTGCATCTCAAGGAATTGGGGCCCTGAAATATAGGAAATTAGAAATTGAGATGGATCTTCAATTACTTTGTGTTGGCATGTTATATGGACCTTGGTGAGAAGTCTTGCCTCTGTTATCTGATGATGCCGGTAACTGGGACCTGGGATCCTAGGAATCATTGTGTCATGCAGAAGAATAATATTTGTTAGACATCTTATCAGCAAAATTTGGGAATAATTAGTAGGAATGCTTCAGAAATATGGAGAAAAACAGTTTGGGACCAGCGAGTTAAAACAATAAACAGAGAAGCAGAGTAAAATCCCTTTTAGATTAGCGGATAAAAACATTGTTTGTTTTTTTTTTTTACCATGTGAATTCAGAAGACCAAGAACAGTTAGAATGTATCACAAGTTTATACCAAAGACATTGCGCTGATACTTTTTATATTCTAATATACATTTTAAACCTAATTATTTGTATTCCAATTCTATTTATTGGAATAAATAAATATTAATGTATTTGTGAAATTATCAACAAATTCTAGTAAGTTTCACTGTGTGAAATATAAAATCAGCACATATAAATATAAAATATATAACTATATATAATATAAGAAAAAGACACATGTTTTGCATTATTCTGTTGTGGTTACAGTACCAAAGGCAACTCTGTTTTAAAGTATTATTCCATTATCTCTACCTCAGTGTTTGATAGAGTTGGACCTAAAGCTTTACCATTTGTAGATTTACAGCCTGGAGGCAAGAGAAAACACTGTGATTAAAACATTACCAATTTAAGGCCTAATAATTAGGAGAAACATCTGGACTTCTCCTGCAACTATGAAAATATTTGGTGATAGAAATGCAGTAGGGTAAGTTCCTGCCTGGTTGGATGGTAGACAGGCCAGGACATTAAGTAATTATGCATATGATCAATTTCTCATCTTCTTGGCTTTAGCTATTTTTGAAATGTTAGATATAATAAACAATTATATTTTGATAAAATACCTTGTAGTCTGAACAGTTCTGACTGAACTGTTCATCTCTCTATGATCCTTGTAACTAAGATTAGTTTTATTCAAGTAAAACAAACTATGCTGTCATTGTAAGATATTCTGATTTGTCTGTTCCTACATGGGAGAAGAGTAAAGGGTCAGGTAGACATTTGTGCCAGCAAGACCTCATTTGGGAAAATGTCAGCTGCAGAATGTTAGAAGTAGCCCGTAAGCAAGGCTTACTTTGAATCCATTAGCTTCACAAACCTAAGTCAGTTGGATCAATAAGTACTTGAAAAAGCCATCACCTTTGGACCTAGCTACAAATTATTGAAAGTATGATCAAATTCCAAATGAAAAAGACTTAAAATTGTCATTGACAAAAAATTGCAAATGTGAGCAATTAATTGAACATATAATTTTTCCCCTATTCACAGAATTTTAGGGAAATAATAGCATTGTTAGGAACAATAAGGATTCCTTGTTCCAAGTAGGCACCCATGGATATAAGCCTGTATAAAGATTTCATCATTAACTACTTAAATTTAGAAGATACTACATGCTTCAGCAGCACGTATTCCCAAATTACACTACAGAGATTAACATGGCATTTGCACAAGGATGATATGAAAATTTGTGAAGTATTCCATATTTTTCATTCTTCAGATGCAAGAAATGAAAAACAGTTATTAAAAAGTTGATTACAAAATAACAAGTGTAACAACAAACGTAATTCCTTTTAATTAAATTTAGTTTGACATTAGTGTATTAAATCTTCACCTCAGAAAGGCGTTTACATAGCATAAACTTTACAAAACTTTTGAAATTAGACAAAATTGTCATTTTATCCCAAAGAAAAATAATATTAGGACCTAGGAAAAAAAGGAATCTAAGACTTTCTATATCGAATACAATCTGAAAGGACACATTAATGAACCTATGTATTATAAAATAATATAGAATTCAAAGTATATCTAGGAAAGAATAAAATAAATTATGAACATTATACAAACATAGAATATAGAATATTTTAAAATATTCTTTTTCAGACAAGCACCAGAAATACTTTAGTTTCTGTACTACTCATTTCAACAGATACGTTAAAATTATTTCTGATTAAAAAATCACAAACTTTGCAGAAATCATTATACATATAAACAAAAACTCTTGAATACATTTTGACATCCAATGCAGGCAATTCACTTTGAAGAATTCCACGGAATTCATGAATTTTTACAGTAAGTATTGATGTTGCCGGGCTCTGGTGGCTCACTCCTATAATCCTAGCTACTCAGGAGGCTAAGATCTAAGGTTCATGGTTCAAAGCCAGCCCAGGAAAGAAAGTCCTTGAGACTCTTATCTCCAATAAACCACTAGAAACCTGGAAGTGAAGCTGTGGCTCAAGCCGTAGAGCACTCACCTTGAGCTGAAGAACACAGGCATAGTGCCCAGGGCCAGTGTGCAAGCCCCATGACCGAGCAAAAAAAAAAAAAAAAAAAAAAAAAAAAAGATATTGCCCTTATTTGGATTGTGGAAATATTTTGTATGGACACAAAGGATGGACTTGCATTTTTGAAATTTAAGAAACTTAACCCGACCATTAGGACTTAAGAGAACAATTTGTACAGCCTCCCACAACTTCATAGAGGTAGTGGTAAATACTTATCCTTTAGGCAATTTCAAATGCAGTTTCTTCTAAGTTGTTCTTCACACCTGGTTTTATATAATGGTTCAACAGAAGGAGATCCAGTGTATCTTCGCTATCTCAATTCTCAACAGCAAGATGTAAGGGGGTCAAGAGGCCTTTAGTTGACATTGGTGTCTGTATCATGATTAAGTAAGAAAGAAGCCACTCTGGTATTATTCCACATATATACACTGTGCAGACGTGTCCAGCCATCTACAGTTATTGCATTTGCCACTTGAGTCACCAACTCATGGACAATGTCTAAGTGTCCACTGTAGGCTCCCTGATGAAGAGGGGTATACTCATCATCATCCCCTATTATTCACATGAGTGGCCTTTTTGAAAAGTAGTCTCTGCACTGTTGTAAGCTTAATATTTTCAGTAGCCCAATGAAGAAATTTACTTGGATCCTTCTCCATTTTTTGTCTTGCAATTGATACTATTCCTTACTTTTTCATCCTGTTCCTCATCTTCCTAAGAATTGACTAACCAGAGACTTTGAGAGCCAGTGGGAATGAGGTTTCCATGTATTTCCCTAATAGTTCACATTGGTTGAACTGGTCAGAAATATCCGGTGAATTTTCTGCATATCTTTTTTCACCATGATTTTTATTCTCTTTTTCTAATTTTACTATTTGAAATTATTCTAACTGGAGAGTAGGGAATTGATGGAGAACAGAGGAAAGATGTTCCTCCGTATTCAAAGGTACAGGCTGAAAATGAGGACCAGTGGTATCTTCATGTGCATCTTATTCTAGGAATGAGAAAATATGAAATAATGCCTTCTATATAAATGATTTGGGAAGTGGCAGAACAAAAAGTTGAAATGATGCAACCAAAAATATAAAAGCAAAATAAATTAGGATAATTATGGAGCAAACATATTATCTATGAGAACCATGAAATAGAGAAAGGAAGAGAGATAGAGATGTGCAGTGACCTAGCTAGCCACAAAATCCATGACTCTGATCAATTGATAGAACAAACAAAATTGTATTTTTTTAAAAGATTGAAATAGAACTTATGTATTTACTTGAAATTAGTAAATACATTTTAGTAGCCTACATAAAGAGACATAGCTTTGACCAAATTACAGACAAGAATCTAAATCCTGGGTAATTATAGTAACAGATCTGACTGAAATCAGTTGAATCACACTTTTCCTGTACAATAAAGAAATAGGTCCAAGCTAGTAAAGCAGCTAGAGAAGGCAGGCAGATTGTATCTGTGACAAAACTTTGTGTAAAATGGTATTGAGGATTTCTTACTGGTGATCCACTTGCACTGGAAGCATGATTCTGAACTATTGCTTGCTGATTCTGAACTATTGCTTTGATCATTATATTCTCCAAGAAGAAAAATTGAGAATTGATAGTTTAGGACTACTAATACATTTTCACCTTCTCACTAAGCACCTTCAATCATCAAAATCACATGAAGACAATAGACAGGCCTACTTTTTTAGATGAAAACAAGTGTCTTTAAAAAAAACAATGAATTTATGTAGTCATGCATAGGACTTCTATTTTACTAATGCCTCATACATTTTAATAATGTTAGGTAACAATAAATAATGGATCTATTAGAAAGCTCTTAAAGCTCATATGTTCAATAGTGAGTTCTCTTACACAGTATCATGGTATTTTTTGTTTATGGTCTTATGAAGAAATTTACATTACTAACTTGAATTTCTGACAGGACAGTATCATCACTGTACATCTTGCTTCTATACTCTCAGGTTTACATTGCTATCTAAGTATGTGCATTAGATAACTATAGAGGAAAAAGTAGAAGCCACACTGATGGCTCATGTCTTTAATCCTAGTTAATCAGAAAGATGAAATCTGAGGATTGTGGTTTGAAAGCAGACCAAGAATAACAGTCCATTAGATTCTGATTTGAAAGTAACGAGCAAAAGATAGAAATGACGCTGTGGTATAAGCAATAAAATGCTAGCCTTGAGAAAACTGAAATAAAAAATAACAAATTCTGTCAAAAAGCTGTGTGTATAGTAGGAAATGTCCTGCTGTGTTTGGAGCCATTCCAGATGTGTGAGAGGCTCTGAGTTTTGTCTACAGTTGTTCAGAGAACAATACTGCCATCTTCTTGGGGGTTGGAATATTCATGTGCTCAAGGACTGCTGAGACCTTGGGCTACCCGTTAGGGTGTGTGTGTGTGTGTGTGTGTGTGTGTGTGTGTGTGTGTGTGTGTGTGTGTGTGTGTGTGTGTGTGTGTGTGTGTGTGTGTGTGTGTGTGTGTGTGTGTGTGTGTGTGTGTGTATTTTTCCCTCATTTTTCTCTGTCCACTTCCTGAGTGCCTGTCTGCCTATTCCTATATTCGGATGGTGCCGTTTCTCCATTGCAACCTTGCCTTTAGCCCCTTATCAGTATCTACAATGAGTCTTAAATTGTCAGAGACCTAAATATTCCACTTTTCCTTTGGAGCCCAAGTTTGGCTATCCATATCTTTGTCCACCTCCAGAGTATTCTGTGTCAGCAGGGCCAGCTGGCATATGTTCTCCACTGCCTCTGGGGGGCAGGGTCAGTCATGCAACGTCCTTTTTTTCAGCTGGGCCTCTGGCTGTACTGTATGTCCCACTCCCAGCCAGCTGGCAGTGGAGTGGGGGGAAGGATGGTTGCCAGTTGTTCTGACCAACTCGAGCTTGATAGCTGACTGAAGGCTAACCCAGCAAGGGTGATCCGGGGTTACATGGGAGGTGAGGCCAAGGTGGCTTGAAAATATTGGTCGATGGCTAGGAAATGTCAACAAATCTTTTCACAGCAAGTCTATCTTCCGACGCTAGCAGGGCCTCTAGACAATTCCAGATGTCCAGAATACAGAGGCACAGACTTTGAGCTCCAGGGCCAGAGAACTACGGGATGAGAGACTGGTATGGCCAGTGCCTCAATTTTCTGGGGCATTATCCTTGACCTGGCTATGTCCCCCTTGTGTAAGTTTACTTCTTTACCCAGTGCTGGCCACGCACCGGCCACTTGTGCTGTGGAAGTGGCAGGAGCAGAGGTGAGATCTAGGAAGACCAAAATCAGAATTTATGGCCTGAATGGGGTGTAGGGTGTCTTTAAAAAAATCTTAGAGCTAGAACTCAGAGCTTGGCACTGTCCCTGAGCTTTCTTTGTTCAAGGCTTACACTCTGACACTTGAACCATAGCTCACCTTTCATCTTTTTTAGTAGCTGAGTAGACAGAAGAGTCTCACATACTTTCCTGCCTGGGCTGGCTTCAAGTTGCTGCCTTAAGAGCTCAACCACTTGAGTAGCTAGGATTTCTGGTATGAGCCACTGACACCTGCTAATGATGTGTGTGTATGTGTGTGTGTGTGTGTGTGTGTGTGTGTGTGTGTGTGTGTGTGTGTGTGTGTGTGTGTGTGCGTGTGTGTGTGTGTGTGTGTGTGTGTTTACCAGGGCTTGAACTCAGAGCCTAGGTGGTATCCTAGGTATCTTTAGCTTGTTTGCACAAGGTTGGTGCTGTACTACTTGAACTAGAGTAGCTCCGCTTCCCATCTTTTTCGTGATTCTTTGAAGATAAGACTTTGCCCAGGCTAGCTTTGAATGTTGATTGATCCATAGGCCTCAGCCTTGAGTAGCTAGGATTATAGGCATGAGCCACTGGCATCCAGCTGCATGGATGTCTTTTCCTACACTCTTCTGTTCTAACAGCTATCTATTTTCCCTGGCCCAGATCTCAGACCTCCACATCGGCTTCCACCAGCCTCTGACTGTGAAGAACATAAAACTCAAACCTGATCCCATTCTTTTTCCTCAGGGGAGGAGGTTATGTTTCATCCGAAGCCAGGTATAGGAGGGGTAGCTGTAGATGGGTGCTCAGTTGGGAGAGAGGTAATCTGTTTTAGCCAAGAAAGGAAGTGTGGCCAGATGCTAATAGCTCATGCTCTCATACTCCTAGCTCATCAGGAGTCTGAGATCTGAGGATTGCCATTCAGAGGCAGCCCAGTTAGAAAGGTCTGTGAGACTCTCTTCTGCAAATAACCACCCAAAACCTGGAAGAAAAGCTGTGGCTTAAGTGGTAGAGTGCTAGCCCTGAATGAAAAATGTGAGGGACAGAGCCCAGGCCCTGAGATCAAGCCCTAGAACCAAGGTGCTTATGCGTTCACGTGTGCGCGCACACGCGCGAGCGTGCGCGCGCGCACACACCCACCCACCCACCCACACCAAACACATACACAGGAAGGTGGTAATGATGAGCTGAGCTAGAACTGGGGGCAGTCCTGAGGCATTGTCACAGTAAACTCTACAGGCATATCAAGTGTTTTCTGCCTAAATCCTTCTTGGGCTGAGGGGTCTGGGCCATGGAAGTAAGTTCCATGGAACCAGTCCCTCCATTTGTGCACTAGGCCACAGGACTAAGGAGAGGGCACTATGGATGCTCATTTGTAGTCGGCCCACGATTGCAGACCTTCATGTGTCCCTGAGCACTGGTGAAGAAAGCAGGCCTCTGGGCCCTGGGACTCCAGGGACAGCTACTGCTACAAGCATCAGCCAGCTGGCTGTGGATTCCTGAGCCTACAAGTCTTTCATGAGCCCAACTCAACACTTGCCCAAGGTGTGCCTGACAAATTCACACTCTTGTGATACCCTCATGAATGAGCATTACCTGGTATGACATCTTGCAGCTTCTGCCCCTCCTGGCTCAGAACTGTGGTCTGAGAAGTCAATTTGCTACTCAGATCCATATCACATCCATGACAGATGCCATTCTGATTATCTCTATGCCCAAAGGCTCCACCCTTTTCTGGTACTATGTCTTTCTCTGTAGACAATGGCCTCCAAACAGGCTGCTCCCAAGACTTGTAGGACACCTAGACATTGGGAGACCCTTAGGGGCCCACTGGAAAGTACTCTGCCTAGAGCCACAGAGGTACAAGCAGGCAAGAGGTTGGTCATGGGTATTGAACTCTGGGCCTGGCCATTGTCCCTAAGCTCTTCAGCTTACCACTTGAGCTACAGAGCCACTTCCGGTTTTATTGAGGTTCCTTGGAGATCAGAGTCTCCCGGACTTTCCTGCTTGGGCTAGCTTTGAACCGTGGTCCTCACATCTCAGTCTTCTGAGGACTAGTCTTTCACCACAGTGGACTAGGAGCTCCTGAAAGCTTTTCTTTACTTTTTCTGTGTCAGCACTGGGGCTTGAACTCAGGGCCTGGGCTCTGGTCTCTTAACATTTTAACTCAAGGTTAGCACTTTACGACTTGAGCCACAGCTCCATTTCTGGCTTTTAGTAGTTCATCGGCAAGAAGAGTCTCACTAACTTTCCTCCCCTGAGCTGGCTTCTCAAAAGATCTCTATCTCAGTCTCCTGAGTAGCTAAGATTTACAGGGGTTGAGCCACTGGTGGCATTGGGCTAGAAGCTTTTCTTTTCTATTTTCTTTTTATTGTGAAAATACTGTACAGAGGGGTTAAAATTACATGCGCAAGATAATGAGTACATTTCTTATCAAGCATTGTAGCCTCCTCCTTTGTTTCCCCTTCCCATCCCTTCCCAGCCTCCCCTCGGCACCCCACCCAATCCTCCCCCCCCTCCAAAGTTGTAAAGTTCGTTTTAGACATGACAACTTGTACTTCTCATTGTTGCAACGGGTCAAGCAAGCCTTCTTCCCTGCGTTTGCCCTGACTTCTACATGCAAAGGAGGTCTGAGGGTCAGGAACTGTTAAAAATACGATTCCAGCCACAGGAAATGGATGGGGTCCCTGGGAAAAAGCCGAGCTAATCTTCACCCTGGGCCCCTGTGGGACTCCACTCTCTGCCCTACCTGTGACTCAGCCTTGAATGTCCTGCCATACTTGCTTGAAGCCACAGAACCTTCATTCCACCCACACCAACTGCTCTACACCTCAGGATCTTTGCCCATGCTGTACCTTATGCCTGAGGCCGTCTGCCCTGAATCCACATCTTAGAACTCCTGTGGAATTTTGGCACTGCTTATATCACCTCCTGGAGCAAGTATTTCCTTCCCTTCTCCCACTTTCTTTTCATATTGAGTTGCTAGAGATGGAACTTGTGCAGGCTGATTGGCAAATGCTCTATCTTGTGTGTGTGTGTGTGTGTGTGTGTGTGTGTGTGTGTGTGTGTGTGTGTGTGTGTGTGTGTGTGTGCAAGTGCGTGCCAGTCCTAGGGTTTGATTTCATGGCCTGGATGCCATCCCATCCCTGAGCTTTTGTGCTCAAGGCTAGCACTCTAGTACTTAAACCACAACTCTACTTCTGTCTTTTTGTGATTAATTGGAGAAAAGTGTCTCATAGAGACTTTCCTGCTTGCAATTGGGATCCTCAGATCTAAGTCTCCCGAGTAGCTTACAGAGGTTAAACACCAACACTTACCCTCTACCCTACCTCTTACCTATAACCTCGGCCATCCTCTGATTCCCAGAAGAATATGTCTCATCAGGCTCACTTATTTTTTTGCCAATCTTGGGGCTTGAACTCAAGTTCTGGACATGTTCCTGAGCTTCTTTTGCTCAAGGCTAGAACTGTATCACTTAAGCTACAGTGCCACTTTTGGCTTTTTCTCTTTCTGTGGTACTGAGCAATTGAACCCAGGGCTTAGTGCATGCTAGGTAAGCACTCTACCACTAAGCCACATTCGCAGCCCATGGCTCCCTTCTAACGGGAGTTATGAGGGTGAGATTTATTGGCATATCCCTTTCGGCATATATATTGCTATTTCATATCTTTGCCAAGATTTTGGACCAGACTGTGACTCAGCAATGAGAATGATAAATGAGTGATAGCCACTAGGCCCCAGAGGTCTAGGCTCACATCCTTCAGAGGGATAGAGAATATGGAGCCAGAAACTTTGACAACTCCTACAGTCTAGTTACTGTGATCTCCCTGGAGGCAGTGGCTGGCTGCTAGGTGTCCTGATTGGACACCTCAGCCAGAACTTAAGGCTTCAGTTATTAAATGGCAGAGAAGAATACTTTGTTCAAGCTTCCAGCTCAGACTTAGTACTCTCTGAGGGCTTGTTCCAGCTTGCCCAGGTTGGGGGACTGGGCATGGGCAACCTGCTGAATGCCCATCATCCTTACATCATCCATCCATACACAGAGATATAGAGTTATTGCCTCCTTTTTGTGGGGGGCAGGGATGGCAGTTCCAGGTTTGTTCTATGAGTCTAGGCCCTGTTCCTGAGCTCCTTTTGCTCAATGGTAGCACTCTGTCCTTGAGCCACAGCCTCATTCATGTTTTTTCTTCCTGTGATCTCTTAAAAATAAGAGTGTCTCAGGCTTTCCTGCCACGGCTGAATTCAAATTGTCATTCTCTACATCTCAGCTTTGTGAGGAGCTAGGATTACAGGCAGAAGCCCTGGCTCCTTTGATTCTTGTCTTCTTTTTGTGCTTTTTTGTAATTTTAACAATCTGAAATCTTCAAGGTGTCATTCTAATGGTTTGCATTCGAAAGTAACTAATCAGGCCTGGAGTTTGAAAGCCAGGACTGCCACCCACAAATGGAAGGAGATCCTGAAAAACTCATTCATATTCATGTGAATGCTAATGGAATGTAATACAAGTAACAATTAAATTTGCAGTAAATTCATGATTCTATTTTAGAATGCCACAGAAAATTTATTGGATTTATATCTTCCATTCTAGCACCACGGTATGATTCCCCTAATGGAAGGATACTGACTAATTTTTAATTAATGCTTTTATAAGTATTCAAACATGATACTTCATTAAATGGAGGCATAATTTAATAACTAATAATTGGTTATAGTATATATAATTTAATATCCTCACATTCCCTCTCTCTCTGTATGCATATATATATATACATATCTATCTATCTATCTATCTATGTCTCTTTCTATATATAGATATATATCTATATTCTATAGATCTCTCTCTCTCTATATATATATATCTATAGATATATCTATAGATATCTATAGATATATCTATAGATATATCTCTATAGATATATCTATAGATCTATAGATATATAGAGAGAGATATAGATATATCTCTCTATATATATCTATATATGTATCTCTATATATCTATAAATCTATAGAGATATATAGATATATCTCTCTATATAACTATATCTATATATATATCTATAGATATATCTATATCTATATATCTATATCTATATCTATCTATATCTATCTATCTATCTATCTATCTATCTATCTATCTATCTATCTATCTATCTATCTATATATATATATAGAGAGAGAGAGAGAAAGATCATTCCTATGGCTTGATCATAGGTCGTCAAAACTTTCTGGATCTCAGTTTGCCAGAGGCTGGTGTGCTAAGACTGTGACCCCATTTATGGACTGGCCATTGTAGTCCGTGATTTGAAATCCCAGCATGGCCAAAAATTTATTCGTGGAGTAAGAAGCCAATTTTTACACTTTTTTTTCCTTCTCTTTGAAAGTCCTGGGTCTCAGTATGATGTATAATCCATATGCAAATATATCCTATGTGATATGATGTAATAAAAGAACTATTATATGGGTAATAGTACTAAATAAACAAGGGTAATAAAGATCATACGCAGTAAACCCATGCACGAAAATAGATCTCATATATTAATATTACTTTTTTCCAGTGCTGGGCTTCATTTCAGGCCCTGCGAACTTATCTGAATTTCTTGTCTTCAAGGACGATGAGCCTTTCCCCTTCACCCATAGTGTCACAGAGTTATCCAGACCCTCAGTTCAAATAAAAGGCCTGCCAGAAAAATGTTGCAACTTCCAAATCAGGG
The DNA here is from genome assembly GCF_024711535.1 of Dipodomys merriami. Classification (NCBI taxonomy): domain Eukaryota; kingdom Metazoa; phylum Chordata; class Mammalia; order Rodentia; family Heteromyidae; genus Dipodomys; species Dipodomys merriami. The sequence goes on from NW_027202770.1 coordinate 57,362, forward strand.
CCTTATAATAATTATTATTTTTTTGCCTAAACACAGTGCTTACATTCAGGTCTTGGCATCTCTGCCACAGCCAACCCTAGGATCCTAGGACCCTAGTTCAAATCTTGGGGCTGGCAAAAAAAAAAGGGAAGCATAAAACTGAGAAGTTCAAGAGGTGGTTTTTTACTTTTTTCCCCTTTGTATTGTGACCATCCTGGATGTAAATGACAAGGCAAGAAAGAGTACTTGACTTTGCATTGCTGATGTTTGGCAGACTATTAAAGAAGCCATAGCCAAAACTGTCAGCTTAGGTCTGGAGGTCGAATCGTGGGATTGCCACTAATGAATGGCAGAGATTCTAAAATCCCATTCCCATGTACAGCTATACAAATGGAATGTTATAAAAGTAACAACTAAATTAGTAGTTAGTGTTTAATTATATTATAAAATTATTCACAACATTTATAATACAATGACTAATTTTCAATTAATAATTTATTATGTATTCAATCATGATCCTTAAAAAAGGAAGGAATAATTTAATTCCCAGTAATCAATACTAATATCGTATATGTAATTTCATAGTATACAGACATCTCTCTCTTATTTCATGCATCTACAGCTATCTATCTATCTATTTATCGATCGATCTATCTATCTATCGATCTATCTATCTGTCTATCTATATATCTGAAGAGATATGTATCTATAGATAGATAGATAGAGATATATCTATATCTCTGGATACATTTAGATAGATAGATAGATAGATAGATAGATAGATAGATAGATAGATAGATAGATAGATAGATAGAGATATATCTCTATCTCTATCTCTATCTCTCTCTATCAGCCACTACTATGGCTTGTTCCCAGGTCCTCAGAACTGGCTGGAAGCTCAGTTTGCCAAAGGCTTTTGTTCTACAACTGACCCTTTCATGAATTGGGCATTGTGGGCTGTGAGTTCAAATCCCAGCATGGCCAAAATTTTATATGTTGAGTCAGAAGCCAATTTTGACACATTTTTTCCTTGTCTGTGAAAGTCTTGGGTCTCAGTATGATGTATAATCCATATGCAAATAGATTCATGTGATAAGATGTAATATATGAAATAGATGCTATATATGTAATATTACTAAATAAAATAAAAATAAGGGTAATAAATGTCATAAGTTTTAAACCCATGCACGTAAATAGATCTCATATATAGATATTATTTTTTTCAGTACTGGGGCTTGAAATTGGGCCCTAGAAATTCTTGCTGAAATTCTTGTCTTCAATGACGGTGAGCCTACTCTCCCCCATAGTACCACAGATTTACCCAGACCCTGAGTTCAAATCCCAGGCCTGCCAGAAAAACAGTGCAAATTCCAAGCCAGTGCCTTAATATTTTCTTGGCCATGCCTGGGGCTTGAACTCAGCTCGTGCAACTCTGTTTCAGTTTTGATCATCCTAGGCTGCTGTGCAGCCTCTGGACCCACAGCCCATCCTGAGATCCTAGGAGCTGAGTTCAAATCTTGGGACCATAAAAAAAGTAGAAGTTCTAGGAAGATGGCTCAGTAAACAGGGCTTGCCTTGCATCTATAAGGCCCTGGGTTAGATTCCTCAGCACCACATAAGTAGAAAAAACTGGAAGTAGTCTTATGGCTCAAGTGGTAGAGCGATAGCCTTGAGCTGAAGAGTTGAGGCACAGCACCCAGACCCAGAGTTCTGGCCCCAAAACTGAAAACAAAGGAGAAGGATAAAACTGGGAAGTTCCAGAAGGCGGTTTTATATGTTTTTTTCTTTGCATTGCAACCATTCTGGTTCTAAATGACAGGGCCTGGAAAGTGTACATGACCTTGCACTGCTGAAGTTTGGTGGGCTATCAGGGAAGCCATAGCCAAAATCAACAACCTAGGCCCGGGTGTGAATCCCAGGACTGCCACCTATGAATGGCGGGAGAGCCTAAGATATGCATTCTGATATATATCCATACAAATGGAATGTTGCAAAGTAATAATTACATTAGTATTTAGTGTATGATTATATTATAAAATTATGCACAATAATTATAGTATATTGACTAATTTTCAATTAATACTTTATTATGTATTCAACCATAATACTTAAATAAAGGAAGGAATAATTTCTTGATAATTGGGAGTAATATAGTATATATAATTAATTACTATACAGACATCCCTGTCTTGTTTTATACATACATATATATACTTATATATGTATGTGTATATATGTGTGTGTGTGTGTGTGTGTGTGTGTGTGTGTGTGTGTGTGTGTGTGTGTAACAATCTACATATCTATTTCTACACTTGTCATTCCTGGGGCTCTGTGGTAGAGTGCTTGCCCAGTATGTATGAAGCCCTGGGATCCATTCCACAATATCACATGCACAGAATAAACCACAAGTAGTGCTGCCATTCAAGAAGTGGAGCATTGGTGTTGAGCATGGAAGCTTAAGGACTGTGTTTAGGCCCTTACTCAGGCCCCAGGACTGGCACCAAAAACAAGTTAGAATATTCTGACTGCAAGTATAGAAGGCCAGGATTTCAAATACCTCATCACAGAGCAAGCTGGGAGTCTGAAGCCAATGGATGCCACCTAACATGACTTAGCCAGAGGCCAACAGCTGCAACCCAGCACCATGGAACCAGATGCTGCTGGCTCACCCCTTGCTGCTTGCGGAATGAGATCAGACACTGGTGGGTTGAAAACTCAGCCCTGACAGGAAGTCTGCAAGGCTCTGAGCTGTGCCTCAAAATGGTAGAGCTCTAGCCTTGAGGAAAAGTTCTTCGCACAGTACCTCCAACCTATGAGTGAAATCCCCGAGGCTGATGATACTCCCCACAAAAAAATACCCCCCTAAACCATAAGATGTGAACTTGTGTGGTTTGTGACGTGTATGTGAAAGAGTGGTGATACTGATGAAAGCACCTTAAATCTAATGACAGTTTATATGATACAGCAATGTGAAGAAACCTTCCTGGGGTGCTTGGTCCTCAGTCCTTCATGGGGTTCTGGATCATTCATGGGGTACTGTGTGCTGAGTCATTCACGGGGTGCTATGTGCTGAGTCCTTCACGAGTAGTATTCATGCATCTGGTCCTTATAAGAGCTACACAAGTAAGATGATTGTGCAGATGAGAAAGTTGAGGCTCAGATATATCCCCAGGGCAGGGCCAAATTTATGTATATATTTAGCTCTAGTGACTTGTCTCCTGCAGACAATTGTTTTGGTTTAATTTTCACCATCATGAACCTTGAACTCACAGCCTAGGTGTTGAATTTCTTCTTGGGCTCATGGCTAAAGTTCTACCATGCTGAGCCAAGGACCTCCTTGCAGCAAAGTGCAGGGCTTAAGTGTCTTTAGCTGAGGTCTATCATCCTGGCTGCTTAAGAAGCTTAAGATCTTGGTTCAAAGCAATTTCAGATCATGGTCCAAAGCCAGCCCTGGCAGGAAATTCCTTGAGATGGTTATCTCCAAAAACCACCAGCAAGCCTGAAGGGGCCCTGTAGCTCAAGTGCTAGAGCGCTAGATTTGAGCTGAAGAGATGAGAGACAGCACTCAGGCCCAAACTTCAACTCCTCCAACTTACAAGAAAAGAAAGAAATCTGAAGTGGAGTGCTGGGAATTTTTCCTAGGGGTAGACTGCATTGCATGTGTGAAACCCTGGGTTTGAATACTCAGTACCACATCCATAGAAAAGGTCAATCCCTGAAGTGGCACTGTGGCTCAAGTGGTAGAGTGTTGTCTTTGTACAGAAGAAACTCAGATACAGTGGTTAGTTCCTGAGTTCAAGCACCAGGACTGGTATACACACACACACACACACACACACACACACACACACACACACACACACACACACACACACACACACACACACACACACACACGGAGGCACCGTTGCCAATAATGAATCATTTCATTAGGTTCAGCTCCCCAATTGTCTGCCAGAAGAACTCTTGAATTAATGGTAGTAGTTTGTTTCAACACTGAAACATAGTCACAAAGACAGAATAAGTGCAGGGAACTTGGCCTGCCACAGGAGGTGGCACAAATGAAGGCTTCCTGTCAAAACAGAGCACTGGGGAGAGAGATAGCTTGAGGTACAAAGAGGCCTTTTTCTCCTGACCTTCAGAGCCTTCCCACACTCATCCTAACTAAATGGCCCAGATGAATTGTTTGTCACACAGCTGTACAGGAGTGAGGCTTTTTGTTTGCCTGTTACAAAAGTGAGGCAGACTTCCTGTAGCAGACTGGGCTATGGAGAACCCCTCATGCTACTCTGGGAACAGTGAGGGTAACCCCGGAATATGCACTGTTTTGAAATCACTGTCTGTAATATGAAACCATTCTATTCAAAGCAAATTTCCTAGCTGGGTTTCTTCATAGAACCTCTGGATGTTCACTGATACAAATACATGCATACATCCTCAGACATATGGAGTTAATGACTCTTTTTTGTAGCAGGTTCTGAGGCTTGAACTGTTAGCCTAGACATTTTCCCTGAGCTCCTTTTACTCAACGAACCATTTTATTGTGTCTTAAACCATGATTATGATAGCCTGGGATGCAGCTTCTATACCAACAGATGATCCAGGGAACCTAGGACCCGAGTTCAACTCCCAGCACTGGCAAAAGTACATCAAACCAACAAAAATGGAGGAGGAAAACCCCAGGAAGTTTTACACAACTGTTTTACATTTGTTTCCTCAGCACTGTTACCCTCCTTGATCTCAATGACTAGTCTTTTAATTGTATGTGACCTTGCATGACAAAAGCTGGTGGGGTATCAGTAAAGCCTGAGTCCAATCCAGATACGTAGGCCCTGAGTTCAATCCTGGGACTGCACCTACATATGGCCGAAGATCTAGGAAACTTGTTCCTATGTATTGGAACACTAATAAAATGTTTGAAATGTACTAATTGAATTACTAATTAGCTAGTCATTCTAGTATAAGATTGTATGTAATAAATATAGGTCATTGATTAATTCTTTATTAACTGTTCTACTGTGATTAATTAATAGAGGCATAATTTTAGACCAAATAATTGGTAGTAATAGAATATATTAAAAATAAGATATAGACAGCACTCTTTATATAGGGTTATACACTAGAATCTACATAAATATCTATCTGTCTGTATATATTTATGGATGTATATACATATGTAAATACACACAAAAATGCACACACACAGTGCAATCTAAACATCTATCTGTTTATATATTGGCCATTCCTAGGGCTTGATCTCAGTTCCTCAATTTTGCCTGCCAACTTCACTTGCATCAGACTACTGTGCTAACATTTAACCATTCATGAAGTGAATTCATGAGTTCAAGTCACAGAACTGCCAAAAACTTAATCCTGGTGGACAAACCAATTGTCCCACTTGTTTTCCTTATCAGTGAAAGTCCTGGGTCTCAGGAATGATGTAGAATATGTAGGCAAATTTATGTCTTATGTAATAGGATGCAAAAAATGGTATATATAATCATGCTCACTAAAATACATAAAAAATAAATAAAACACAAAATAAAATGAATACACTAACCTTAATATGCAGTAAATATGTGTATGTAAATATAAATCATCTGTTTAAAATGTATATGTATATTAATCTTTTAAGTGCTAGGACTTGAATTCAGGCCCTAGGAACAGGCCTGGCTTTCTTGTCTTCCAGCACAATGAACTTCCCCATCCCCCACAGTGCTGCAGATTTACCCAGACACTGAGGTCAATTCCCAGGCCAGGCAGAATAAAGGACATGGATATCAAGCCAAGGAGCCTCATAATATTTTAAATATATTTAATGTATGAATATATGTACCTGTTTATTTATTTTTATTTTGTCAAGCACAGAGCTTGAACTCAGGTCGTGGCAATTCTGCCGCAACTGTGATCATTCTAGGCTGGGGTGCAGCCACTGGACCCACAGCCGAACTTGGGTTTCTGGGCCCCAAAGGCTGACAGGAAAAAAAAAAATTAATGTGACACAGAAAAATAAAAAAAAATGGCAACTTGCAGATGGTTGCCAGTTTTACATTTGTTTGCTTTGCAAGGTGACCATCCTGTGTCTGAATGACACATTTGAAAAATGTCGGCAACCTGGGTTCGCTGAAGGCTGGCGGGCTACCAGGAAAGCCATAGGCCAACACGGCAACATAGGCCCTGTGTTGGAAGCCCCTTCCTGTCCCCTACCAATGGAGGAAGATCTTAAGAGTCTCATTCCTATTCATAGGAATACCGATGGAAGATTATGAATGGCAAGGTGGAATTGGCTGTTTCTGAATACTACTGTACAATTAGACAGAGTGATTTTAGAAGGTCAATGGATTTTAATGAGTTTTTTAAAAAACATTCAAAGAATATTATTACACGGACGCAATATTTTCCAGACAGTGGATGATTTAATTGATAATTCATTAAGTTATGAAAAGAATAATATTAATTATATGGAAGTATACTAAATATCCAAGAATTGGTAGAAATGTAGTCAATATAACTGAAGAATGTACAGACATCTCTGGCACTCTATAAAGATCTATATTTTATTGTGTAATACTATCTGAATGGCAATCTGTTCCTATTTTGTCCATGCCTGGGGCTCGATCTCAGGTGCTGGAAATGACTGTCAGCTAAATATGCTCCAGGCTTGCATGCTGACACTCACCCAGTCATGAATTGGGCCTTGTAGGCTGTGAGTTAGATGCCAGCACTGACAAAAATTGAATCGTGCAGTAAGAAGTCCATGGTGACTCATGTTTTCCTTTTCTGTGAAAGTCCTGCATGTCAGGTGTGAAGTTGCATACATAGGCAAATCTATATCCTATGTAATAAATGTAATAAATATTTCATGTGTAATAACCGTCAATAAGATAAATGGTAAATAAATGAAAAAAACAAAAATAAAATGAATAACTATACTAAGTGCGATATGGGGGTCAGCATCTGGGGCTGTAATCTCAGGGCCTAGGAAAGGCCTGGCAGCTGAATTGGCTAGAGGCTGCTATGCTGACCATCACTCATTCATGAATAGAACCTTCTAGGCCCTGAGTTTAGATCCCAGCACTGCCAAAAATGTAATTGTGGAGTTAGAAGCTGAGTGTGACACACATTTTCTTTTTCTTTGAAAGTGCTCAGTGACAGGTAGGATGTATAATTCAGATGCAAATCTATATGCTATGTAATAGGATGTCATAAATGTAAAAAATGACATAGGTGGAAGAATTGTCACTATAATTCTAATGACAGCTTGTTGAATAGAGCTATGTACTGAGTCCTTCATACAGTGCTCTGTGCTGAGTCCTTCACAGGGTGCATTCTTTCATCAGGTCCTTGTAAGAGTTCTACAACTGAGATGATTATGCAGACAAGAATATTGATTCTCAGATATGTCTCCATGGCAGGGAAAAATTATGTATTTCTGAAGAGTAATGAGTTGTCTCCTGCAGACAATTGTTTTATTTTGTTTTTTCTCAGTCATGAACCTTGAACTAGGGGCCTGGGTGCTGGCCCTTAACTCTTGGCTCATGGTTAGCACTCCACCACGTGGAACCAAGGACTCCCTTGCAGCAGAGGTCACAGCCTAGGGGTCTATAGCTGAGGTTGTCATCCTGCCTTCTCAGGAAGCTGAGATCTGAGGATCTGGGTTCCAAACTATCCCAGACACAAAAGGTACTATGATCCTATTATCTCCAATTCACCACTAAGAGACCTGAAGTTGAAGTTGGGTGTTTGTTGCTCATGCCTGTCATACTAGCTACTCAGGAGGATAAGATCCAAGAATCATGGTTAAAAGCTAGCCTGAGCTAGAAAGTTCTTCAGACACTTAGCTCTGATGGACCACCAGAAAAACTGAAATGGCGTTTTGGCTCAAGTGGTAGAGCACAAGATTTGAGCTGAAGAGCTCAGGAACAGCACCCAGGCCCAGATGTCAACTCCTACAATAACAACAACAAAAAGACAGAAACAAACTAACAAACCTGAAGTAGAGGGCTGGGAATGTGCCTTAGGAGTAAAGTGTTTTTCATATATGAAACCCTGGGTTTGATTACTCAGGACATCACTAAAAAAAAAAGCTCTGGCTCAAGTGGGAGAGGGCTAACCTTGTACAAGAGAAACTAGTTATAGTGCTCAGGTACAGTACTCAGGTCCTCACTTCAACTGACTTCAACCTCAAGGAATGGTGTATGAGCCTGCGTGCATGTGCACGTGCACACACACACACACACACACACACACACACACACACACACACACACACACACACAGACTAGAATTGATGCTGTTACACAAAATGGTAAAGCAACGGGCTTCTGTACTGAGGTCATGGTCAGCACCCCAGGCCTGTTTTCAAATCCAATACCTAGCCACCCAGGGCTCAACTAGGAGAGGTCAAAGGTTTCAAAACCTGAGGAGATTCACCAGCCCTTGATGACAGGAAGCTTTGATATCAGTTATGTGCTTGGATTTCCCAAGCTTCCAGAAACCTAGGAGAGGAATCATAGGACCATCATCGCCCTCAATGAAACATTTCATGAGGTTCAGTGCCCTAGTTTTCTGCCAGAAGGACTGCTGAATTTTATTGAACACTGTATCTGAACACCGGAATATAGTCTCACAAAGGCAGGATAAGTGCACAGGACTTGGCCTACCACAGGAGGTGGCACAAATGAAGGCTCCCTGTCAGTGCTCTCCCCGAGCATTGGGGAGAGAGATAGTTTGGGGTACAAAGAAATTGTTTTTTCCTGACCTTCAGAGCCTGCCCAAAATAATCCCCACTATCTGACCCAGATGGAGTTGTTTGTTACACAGCTGTACAGGAGTGAGGGCTTTTGTCTGCCTGTCAAGACAATGAGAAAGACTTCTTCCAGCAGGCCTGGGATGCAGAGAAACCCTCAGGCTACACTGGGAACAGTGATGGGAGCCCTGGATTATACACTGTCATGAAAGCAGTCTCTGTTACGAAATCATTTTACTGAAAACAAATTTCCTAGCTTGGTGTCATTCATCATAACTACTCTGGAGCTTCACCTATAGGAATACATCCATACATCCAAAGACATGGCGGTACAGGCTCTTTTTGAGTGGTCAGTTCCTGGGGTTGAGCTATGATCAGGCATTGTCCCTGAGCTCCTTTTGCTCAAGGGTAGTGCATTAACCTTTCTGTGATCTCTTAGAAATAATAGTGTCATGGATTTTCCTATGCTGACTGGATTCAAACTCAGGTTCTCTACATCTCAGCCTCCCAAGGAGCTGGTTTTAAAGTGAGAAGCCACTGGTACATTCTTTCTTTTCTTCTTCACTTTTTAATCTGGAAAATCTGACTTCTTAACAGGGTCATTCCAATGATTTGAATTTATAGGTTAACTACCCAATATTCTACATAGCTGCTTTCTCTAAGAAGGATTTTCACTCTTCATCTTCTCATCTGGTCACAGGTTTGTAGCCAAAAGTGACAAATGAGTGTCACAGGATTTGGGAGCAAATGTCCAGAGGACATGCCAGCACTGTCAATTAACATTGAGCTGCAGTGAATTTTCCTACTCAGGATGAGAGGACTGAAAGCTAGAGCGATCCTCATAATGTCTGCATTGCTCCTTTTGCCTATAAAATGATCTAATGATTATGAGTGTTGTGTGTCTCCAACCTTAAGTATCTAAAACACACTAGAAGCATCTTCTTGTATCTCTTTTTCTCTAGTGCCTCTTGAAATTTAGATTAAGGGTTTGTGTGGAGGGGCTCCTCAGTTAATCCCTGAGGAAAGACGCTTGAAACCTCTTTGGGAGATTGCCCTTCAAAGTAAGCTTGAGCAGGAAGTCTGTCAGACTCTTATCTCTTATAAAACACCAGAAAACTAGAAGTGGAGCAGTGGCCCAGAGGATCGAGCTCTAGCTTTGAGAGAGAAAGCCGAGCAGGAAACAGAGGCTAGACCAGGCAGGAAATCCTGGGAGGCAGTTACATCCAATTAATGAACAGATGGCTGGAAGTGGATCTGTGGTGGTGGTAAAGCCTCAGCCTTGGGAAAAACAGCTGAGGAATGCAGTGGGCCCTGTGTTCAAGTCCTGGGATAGGCACAAATTTTTTTCAAAAAGACAAGGCCAAGTTATGTATCAGTGCCCTACCTAGTTATGTGTGTATATTACCTCCCTGAATGCAAACAGACCATATGCAATTCTCCTTTTATTTACTGGTTTATTTTTCAGATATGCTCCTTGAGCATACTGCATCATTGTCTTCATTTCAGGCCCATGGCTTTTCTCTTCCAGGGTTCCAGGCCTGTGTCCTTATATGATGAACACTGAAGCTCTCAGCAGCCTTTATTTACATTTTATTATGGGGTCAATGCAAGAATAGTCACAAATCAGGCAGGGCAAGAGAAGGTCAGGTTTCATAGAAGTAACCAGTATTCAGAAAATTAAACTTGGGGACATAAAATGGCAGTATACTTATGTAAAAACTAGCATTAAGGAAAAGACGAGGGGGCTGGGAATATGGATTAGTGAGAGAGTGCTTGCCTAGCATGCAAGAAGCCCTGGGTATGATTCCTCGGTAGCATACACACACACACAAAGCCAGACTTGGTGCTGTGGCTCAAGTAGCAGAGTGCTAAAGAGAGTGTCCTGGCCTTGAACTGTCCACCCATGTCCACCCATGTCCACCCATGAACTGGCAAAGAGATATCTAGGTAGGTGGATAGATAGATAGAAAGATAGATAGATAGATAGATAGATACATACATACATACATACATACATTGATACATAGATACATAGATAAATAGATAGATAGGAGATGATAGATGAATCTGGGAAAGAAGGGAACAATTCCCAGTCATGAGGCCTTCTGCAGCGTGCCAGGCCACCAGCGTTACCTTCACACAACTACAGGGCAGGAAGACTGTCTGTTTCCCTTTTCTCAGTCAGCAAAGGGCCCCAGAGTCAAACGGGCAGAGCTCGGTTCTAACTTACGTGTAATTCTGATTTACTTTCTCTCTCTCTCTCTCTCACAGGAACTGGTTGAATGGGTGCTGGAGGAGGTGGCAAAGCATCCCCATGTGGCTGGAACCCAAGGTGGCTCTCTCATTCTGGAGCTGGTCTGGTCTGTGGGTCAGGAGCTGTCTCGCCTTGAGGAAAAAAGAAAAAGCTCAGGAATAATTCCCTATCCCTGAGTTTAAGCCTCTGGTCTGGCAAAAATAAAATTGGTTAGTAAATGCAAAATAAAGAACCCATACTTGGAATATAGAATTGCTCCTTCCATTTTGACACCTGATAATAGTCCCGAATTCATATGCTTTACTTATATTAGGATACTGTGTTGAAAAAAAAGTTTTGTTCAATAGGTCACAGAAATTAATGCCAGGAATATGCTTAGATGTCACATGAAGATTAATTCTCAAAATTCAAAGATTCCGGGATTTTGTGTGGTCACTGCTAATCACAAAGAGAAGGGTAGTCTAAATGAGATTTGGAAATGTTTTTGGTTAGTCATGACACCAAAAAGGCAGAGTTGTGACAGAAGAGAAGGAATAACTCCAAATAGAAGGAATAAATGATAGTAACTAAGGTATACCAGAAACTTTTCTAAAGGACCGTTTTTGGTTATTGAAGAACTAGTTATCAACTTGTTATCTTAATCTCTGTGTGCTAAATGTATCTCCTTCTATGCTATTCTTTCATACCTGATCTCCTTTGCTTTCTAAAAATCTCAGTCTTTCTGTATTTCTCTATGAAAATTTCCTAATACTAAATACACATATGTCGAGCACATGGGCAGCAAAGATGGTGCTGGGAGAGAGAGTGGGAAGAGCTCAACTGACCTTCCGATCAGTGCCTAACCAGCCCATGAAGGCTTAGGTGCATGGTAGGGTGTGACCTTGACAGTGATTGGTTCCTCTTCCTCCCTTGCCATGCCACCTGCCCTTTTTGGCTTTAAAAAGGGCTGCTCTCTGTTTATAAATGAGTTTTCTATATGCTGGATTTTGCTACACGCTGTGTCTGATTGTCTCCTGGGCTGAGGGAGGCTGGGGAACCGGTGAGTGCCCCACTTACCTTTCCTTGGACCCCGTCCATTTTTTGTGGGACGGACGAAGACCCAACATCTGGTGCCTAACGTGTGCCACAAAAGGAAAAGATACCTGCCAAGGCTAAGCGGTCTCTCGGAATAAGTGAAACCCTAAATATGGGTAATGCTATATCACAGAAAAAGGAGGAGGAGGCAACATTAGGCCTAGAAGGATTACAGGAGGACTTGGGAAGTGAGAAGGAAAAGGAATGAGTCAAATTCGATCGAGAACACACTGAAAAGTGCACAGTGGAAGTCAAAACGAGTAAAAGTTACCCCCTCTGACCCTGCTGATACTGACTGTCCTAGGCCCCCTCCCTATTCCCTGAATGGAGGGGAGGTACGGCGCCCTACAATACTTGTGAGAGGGACTTGCAAGACCCAGACCCCTACCAACCTTCATGGAGGGGCCAATGGCCGGGAAAGTAACCTACTAGGAGAACTCCTCTGGAAAGGAAGGGCCACTCGAGAGCCCATACTCTAGGGCACACGATTTGCTTCCCCAAGAGTATCTAGTCAATCTGGCTCCAGGAGCTAACAGGCCCTTGGAATGGTATCCATGGGAAGCTAAGGATCTTAAAGAGCTCCACAAGGCGGTGGCAGAGAATGGCCCAAACTCTCCTTGGCCCAGACCCTATTACAGGACATTGCTTATCACCCATGTGTCCCTAAGGACAGGATAGATGTGGCCAAAGCCATTCTAACTAGTTCTCAGTTTGTTAAATGGTGTGCTTTCTTTAAGGAGGAATGCAGAGTGGGAGCGGAGAGTAACTGGAAGGCTCAACCCACAATACCTATTACTTATGTCATATTAGCAGGGACGGGGGAAGCCTACTCCACCGGGATCCAACAGGCCGAAATACCTGGCCCATACCGTGGCCAGGTGAGGCAGGCAGGACTTGCCGCGTGGTACAAATTGGATTGATGGGCCTACTGAGTCCCCCATGGCAAGAGTGAGACAAAAACCGGGTGAGCCTCTACCTGATTTCATAGACCAAGTCCAATAGAGCATTCACTGCAAGCTATGGGCAGGGAACCTCCGAGATCAGTTTGTAAAGCTGCTGGTCTGGGAAGGGATGAATGCACACCACCACATGGCCTGTGCAGGATTGAGAGAGAGTTCCGTGAGCAGATGGGTGGTGGCCTCACAGGATGAGGGAATGCAACAGCACCAGTCCCAATCACTAGCTTTAGCTTTACAGGCTCAGACATCTGCAATGATCAGGCTATTACTCAGGTGCTGGCATCCCAGGGCCAAGGAACCCCAAGATCATTGAGGAGAGGGACTTGTTTTAAATGCTGGCAGGAGGGGCACTTTAAGAGGGATTGTTTACAACAATCCCCCACCAACTGGCCCTTGGGCAAACCGCCCCCTATACCCTGCCCTAGTGGCAGGGAGGGATACAAGTTTGATTTAGATGGGAAGCCTTTAAACTTGGGGAGGGGCATACTCTAAGCCCTGTTAATTCAAGGAGGAACCCCTCTGCTGTGAGGCCCAGGTAGCCTCGTGGCAGGGCAGCCCCGGCCCATTGGACTGTCCCTCTGGTGGATGGACTCCACCCTAAAATGAGTATTCTTATAGGCAGAAAGAGGTTTCACAGCTTAATTGATACTGGGGCAGACCAAACCATACTCAGGGTGGAGGAAGTGCCCTTGGACTGGAAGCTTGCACCATGGCCCCCGACATTGGGGGTAGGGTGCAACTCCCAGTCCAAAGAAATGGTTGCCCTTATGACATGGACTAGCCGAGATGGAGAACAGGGAAAGATATGCCCTTTAGTGGCAAATAACCTCACTGCCAATTTACTAGGTTAAGACATGCTAAGACAAATGGATGCCGTGATCACTACAGACCATGGAGCATCCTATGATGATATCCTGGATGGGGAAGAAGCACAAAGGCTTAAACAGGATCTAGAAAGAGTTAAGGAAAGGGATTTTTTAAACTTTCATAATTACCGAGAAGATCAAAGGGGACCCGCTCAGGTGCACCACCAATCCTAAAGGCCACTGCCCGCCGAGTACCTCCCATTAGGTGGAAGCCGGGAAGTCCAATCTGGGTGGAGCAGTGGCCATTGACCAAACCTAAACTTGAAGCCCTCCACCTTCTGGTGGAGGAATAGATAAACCTAGGGCATATTCACCCTTCCATAAGTCCTTGGAACACACCCAAATTTGTTATTCAAAAAGCCTCTGGGGCTTGGCTGATGCTCCAAGACCTACCTAGGGTAAATGAAAGGATGAAGCTAGCAGGAATGCCCCTAAGAGACATGCCCTGGACTCCTGCTATACCTTCAGAATATATCTTGGTTGTGATTGATATTAAAGATTTTTTTTTCTATCCCTCTGCATCCATATGACTGTGAGAAGTTTGCTTTCTCTATACCTTCTCTTAATTTTTCCCAGCCTGATCGGAGGTTTGAATGGACAGTGCTGCCACAGGGAATGGCCAATAGCCCGGCCTTCTGCCAACAATACTTGGCCACAGTTTTAGGGCCTGTGCTGGGTTCAGATACCTCCCTTGCCTATGCCTACATGGATGATATAATTCTGGGGCACCAAGACCCGAGCTGCCTAGAGGGCCTTCTGGCCCATGTTCTTGCCATATTAAAAAAGTTTTTTTTTTTTTTTTTTTTTTTTTTTTTTTTTTTTTTTTTTTTTTTACCATAGCCCTTAATTAAATTCAAAAGGCAGCTCCTTTTAAGGTGCTCGGGACCCTAAGGTGCTCGGGACCCACTTTACCTTGACTCAGGCCAGCTCCCTTAAGCCATTGCTGGATATTCCAGCCTTTCTGACCTTAACCCATCTTCAGAGTCTTTTAGGGGAAATCAATTGGCTGTTGCCATGGGTTTCTGTCCCTAAAGGTAGTCTTGTGCCCTTATTTGCCCTGTTAAAAGACAGGACACCACAAGAAGTTATTACAATTACAGACAGCCATAGGGAAATATTTTTCCAGTTCCAAAAAGCCCTGGATAAAGTTTCTCTAAAGAGGTATTCTATTAATGAGACCATTTTTCCCTTTGGTTATTTGCAGGTGTCATGTTAATTTCTGCAGTTTTAACTCAAAGTGGGGAGCCATTAGAGTGGGTTCACACTCGCCTGGGAGGCACACCTCGGGTGTACACTCAAGCAGACCAACTTGCAGATGCTATTGTGAAGGGAAGTATGCAAGCCCAAAGACATTATGGACTTGACCCTCACTCCATTGTTTTTCCTTTTTGGATGGCATATGTTGAGTGGCTCAATCGAGCCAATGCTCGTCTTGCTCTCTCCTTGGAGGAATTTCTAGGCCAAATTGACTGCCATTATGGGCCATCCAAATGGACTGTCATTTTATGGCGATTTCCCCTCAAAATGCCATCTCTATTTTCTTCTATGCCTATTCCTGGCGCCCTCCATGTTTTTACTGATGGAGGTAAGGCAGGCTCTGCGTATGCAGCCTTTGAGGAGCAACAAAAGACCCTGAGCCAACAAAGATTTCAACCTTGTCAAGGGTCAGCACAATATAAAGAAATGCTGGCCATAATTATGGCCCTTCAGGACATTCAAAACCCCTTTAATTTGTATTCTGATAGCCTATAAAACAAAAAAGGGGGAGTTAGCCCCCATATACAGTTACAGAGAGCTTTGTTTACCATTAACATTTTAAATTTTTCAAAAGAGGCAACTGAATCCAGATTTCAGAAGCACTGGGGACAACTAAACCCTAAGCCCCAAGTGAAAGTCAGGTGGAAGGACCCCCTGACACAACAATGGAGAGGACCTGACTCCCTAGTTACTATGGGCAGGGGATTTGGATGCGTTTTTTCCATAGGGGAGACAGCCCCCATTTGGATACCTGCCAGGAACCTTACGTTTTAACCCATATCCTCTATACAAGAGGATGCCTAAGAATAAGCTAACCAACAAGGAAAGAAAAACCGGCCATGGCCGAGGCTTGTGTTTAAAGAGAAAAGCCAGAAAGACAATTACTAACCATCCCCAAGGGCAACCAGCCCTTGAGAAGCTCTTGTGTTCTCTAACAATTGCAGATGGCAATACTCCAACTGTTGGCTATCCTGACTCTCCAAATCCTGGGAACGGCCCTATGGAATCTGCATCAACCTCAACAGGTGACCTGGGCAGTGACCAACGCTGGCAATGCAGAAATCGTCAATAGCACCACAAGAGAAGCTGTCCCTTTGACCTGGTGGCCTGACCTTCATTTTGATCACCACCCTATGGACTGTTTAATATTTTTGTAGGAGTTAATTATTTTAATGTCACCTGTTTTAATTGTTCTTTTACTAATTGCTTGTATAGCGGCATTGAATCCGTACTTATTGTTAAACAACCACCTTTTGTTATGCTTCCAGTTTAGATCTTGTCCAACCCTACAGGCAAATAGCTGGATTAAACAATCCGGACCTCTGGACTCTGAAGTGGCAAAAACTGCTATCCTATCCTTCACTAGTGTTAAAGGGCTAGTAGTGACATTTCCTGGCCTAGTAATGCTTTTTTCTATGCCTTCCTTGCATTATACGTGCATTGCAAAACTCTCATGAGCTTAGCCAGCCAGTTATCAAGCTCCAAGTGAATGAATTCCCCCCCTCCAAGAGGAATCGCAGCCAGAGACAGGTAAGAGGGTGTGTCAGTCTTAGCAACCTAAGACAGGGCCTTCAGCTTCGCTCTGAAGAATTTCCCAATGACAGTTAAGGCAGACAAGGCGATCCACCCAATCTAAGACAGGCAGGTTCACTTCTTTAAACAAAGATGGGGGGGGAGAGGGAGATGATGTTGGGAGCCATTAGGAGCTGATAGTAAAGCTCAAAGGTCATCTTGACCCCTGTGCTAGCTTAAAGGCACATACAAGGAACTGGCTTACTTAAAAGACACCAGGAATTAATTGAACTGCTTCGGACATTTCTAACTGTGGTGGGACTGATGTTTATTACTGTGCTAGGTGGGGATGTGAGGTAACTGGGACGGGCTCTTGGATCATGCACAAGAGCCCTCCCTATCCTTGTCTGTCAAATCTCAACCCCAGAGTTGCCTGGAACCCCCTGTGTAGCCAATGCTATCCTTACCAATGTAATCCTGTTAAAACAACCATAACAGAGGAGGGAAAAGCATAACTAACTGGGGGGTGGGTCTGCCATTAAAACAAAAAAAGGGGGAATCTGTAGAGCACATGGGCAGCAAAGATGGCACTGGGAGAGAGTAGAGTGGGCAGAGCCCAATTGACCTTCCGATCAGTGCCTAACCAGCGTGTGTAGGCTTAGGGTCATGATAGGGTGTGATCTTGAAAGTGATTGGTTCCTCTTCCTCCCATGCCATGCCACTGCCCTTTTTTGGCTTTAAAAAAGGTGGCTCTCTGTTAATAAACGAGTTTTCTACCTGCTGGATTTGGCTACCCGCTGTGTCTGATTGTCTCCTGGGCTGAGGGAGGCTGGGGAACAGGTGAGCACCACACTTACCTTTCCTCCGCCGCGTCCATCTTTCGTGGGATGGACGAAGACACACCACACCTATACAGATGGCAGAGGATGCTAATGAAAGCGTCCCATAGGTTGAGTCATTAATGTAACCAAATGGAAAAAAGAGTATATATTTATTGCTAATTCAATTTTTCTGAAAAGCTGCAATGTCATCATTTGGTTCAAATTTCTATTCTTTGGCTACATAGTGTCATTCAGTGCACATAAATGCAAATATGAGCCAGGAACTGGTGGCTCATGCCTGTAATCCTGACTACTCAGGAAGTTGGGATCTGAGGGTTGTGGTTCACAGCCAGCCTGGTCAGGAAAGTCCAAGAGACCCTTATCTTTAATTAACCTCCAGAAACCTGGAAGTGGTGCTTTAGCTAAAGTGGTAGAGCACTCAACTTGAGCTGAAGAGCATAGGGATAGCACCCAGGATCAGAGTTCAAGCCCCACAACCAACAAAAAATGTGAAATATGACTTTAATTTTCCCCCAAAGGAACGACAAGTTCTTCCCAAGCAGAAAAAAATAATTCCAAAATGATTCAGTGCACCTACTTCTGCTGAGTTACTTAAGTTATGGCTTTTTTTTTCCCTGACATAGTCTTTTCTTTTAAAAATTGTCAAATATTAGGTTTATAATAAACTTCATGTAATATTTCTTTTTTCAAAAGAGAAATCAATACAGTTGATGTCACTTAGCTATCTTACTATCTTAGTTCAATGCGAACCCAGGCAGGAGAGTCTGTCAACCTCTTATCTCTAATTAAACACCAAAAAACAAGAAGTGGAGTTTTGGCTCAAGCAGTAGTGTACTAGCTTTGGGGGCAGGTGTGCAGGAAAGACAATTGTTCAGGGACAGGATCCAGCCTCTGGGTCAAGCCCCAGAACCAGCACAAACTAAACGAACAAGCAAAGAAAAAAATCCTAGATATTTCTTTGAGACCCTCCTTAAAGGTGCACTAGTCTGAGAAGAGGCTACTTTTATTTATCATACTCACTGGATCCTGCTTTTTTGGAATCTTTATTGCTCTGGAGAACTCACGACCAGATTAAGGAATTGATAAATGTCTCCTGCAACAAGAGAATCTCATGGGTGAAACATCCATCCATAAGACACTTAAAACCTCCATGTCTTTGTTTCTTTGCTGTAGAACCCTTTTCAAACAACGTTATTTCCTTTTGTTCTATGCTGGACTTCACATGGCACATTATTTCTTTTTGTAATCCTCTCAACTAGAAGTTTACAGAAAAGTTTTATATGAGTATAGAACACACTCAAAAAAGTCAGGGACAGAATTTCCTTCAAACCTGGGGATTCTTTACTTGTACAGAAAAAGGAAAGCACAAGTTAACATGAACTTTGTTATTCCTCTATGTTCATTTCCTTTCCTGGGATCAGTTTCCACATCCATTAGCAGTTACCTCCAGTAACAATAGATGATGCTGCCGGAGTTATGATGAATGTTTTCTCGCTTCACTGAAATAACAACAGGACACCTTTGGACCTGAGGTAACACGTCTTTCAGAGACAACTTAGTAAAGAGAAAATATGAAATTTATGTTGCATATAAATACCTTATCAATGAGTACATTGAGTTCAAACTTTGTAAGTTCTCCATAAATTAAGGCGAATTTTAAATGGGAAGGTTCTCAGATCATTCTTTTTGTGAGTGCATATGTTGCGCATTATTTCCCAGGTGTACATGCATTAACAGTAAGGGAAACAAGAGCAATAATAGGAGAAAGAGAAGTTCTGTGTTTAAGTATAAGGGGTCAGTATACTATAAAAGACTCTACAAATAAGACAACATTGAAACAATAAAGCCAAGTCCAGTATTTCGATTTATGGGAGTGATATGGAGAAAGCATTACTCTCAGGTGGCACACGAATTATGAGGGCACTCCATTTCTAAATCATGCTTGCTAATAAAGCAACTTTGTAGAAAGAAGAATGGAAGTATAATTCTGCTTCCAATGAAAGTCAGATATAAGAGCATGGACATAACTGGAAAAAATATTCCATCTCGAGAGAGCAGGGATTATACTAGCAATGAACTGGTGGATAAGATGACATTTCTTTTTCTATCCTTTACTTATATATATTTTTTGTTTGTGGTGGTCTTGGCAATTGAACTCTGGGCCTGGGCACTGTCCCTCTGCTATTCCGCTCAAGGCTAATGCTCTACCACTTGAGCCACAGTGCTGCTTCCAGTTTTCTTGCAGTTAATTGGAGAAAAGTGTCTCAGGGACTTTCCTACCTGGGCTGGCTTTGAACCCCAGTCCTCAGATCTCACCACCACCCAGCTTAGTATCACATTACTAATAGTGTACACTCAGCATATGTAATGTTTATGTTCATCCATCTTTATATGAATTTTTCAGTTAAAAATCTGGGCTACATTATAGACTTTACACTCACAAAAGTGTTTGTAGTTTAAAAGTTGATTCTACGGGATAAACAAAACCTAAGAATGTAAAGGAGTCTGGGAAGTTCAGTTTACATCCAGCCTGGACAGAACAGTTTTTGAGACACTATCTATAATTAACCAGCCAAAATCTGGATTGGAAGAATGGCTTAGGTGATGGAATATGAGTCATGAGTAAGAATGATGAATAAGAGCTTGAGGCTTTTGCATACATACATATTAACATACACATACACACAGAGGCAATTATATATGCACACATAAATACACAAATGAAGCAACTCTCAGAGTATGTAGAAAAGTTAGAAAACAATAGAAAATATGTCCTGAGTAAGACTAGAATCAAGTGATAATTTTTAAAATTAGAAAGTCTTCAAGTGAACTTTCTTCAAAAAAGTTTGAGAATATTATCTAAGTTGGGACCAGAAATAGTAAGAGAGTCAAGTAATCATTATTAAGGGGATCAGATCCATGGAGGAATGAATCAGAGACCCCGCAGGTGCATTTGAAAATGTTCGTATCCTGTGTCAAATGTTAGAATATCTTTGAAAATAGTACATGAACAGTCTGAGAAGTCTAGTGGATAATATCACTAGAGAAGTTCAGAACTGATAGTCTGTATCTAGATTAAATAAAACAAGAAACTATACCAAGGCAGTGTGATACAAGGCTAGAATTCTAGCACTCAGACTAAGACAGGAGATTAGAGAGTGGAATTACACAGTGACACCTTCCATATACCAGGTAATATAATTTTGTCTTAATAAAACAAACCAAACAAGAAAAGAGTGCACAGTTGGAAGTTTGGGCTAATTTTGTCACTATGATTTGAGAAGTAAAGTTTCCTATTGCAATTTAACTCATATATAATCCTCAGTTGTGTTTTAAATGCAATCTTCATTACAAAACATTTCTAGATGCAAAATGGCTCATTATTCCCATGCAAAATTCCCATCCAAAGTTATCATAATTCTGTTGGATTCCAAAGAATTAATGCAGGATTACAAAAGCTTAAGCCCAGAGAAAAAGCAAAGTTCGACTAATGTAGGACTTTGTAGATCTTGCTAAATTAGAATTTAGATTTAAATTAAATGTTTTTAATTTCATATTCTATAGGATACTACAAAATTCTTTTTAATAGAGGGTTTAATTGACAAATTCACAAATGATTCTTGCATTCTATTTGCCTAGAATATTCTTTCAAGTGAGTTTTAATTAGAATTTAGTTAATAGATAATTCTAACAGTTCACGTATGAAATGATAATGTGAATAATATAGACACAGTTGCCAACAAATAGATTACATAAATTTATAAATTTAGAAAGACAGCAATTTTTGAGGTTGTGGTATAGCATGCTATAAAGAGAATAATTGTGTGACATCTTCTTTCTTCTACCTGCATGTAACACAGGAAGCAATTTCCTTAATTAGGTACCTTTGTGTACAATGAGAAAAAATGCATAGGTTTGGAATTTGTTTTTGTTTTTGTTTTATTGGTTTGTCCTAGTGCTTGAACTCTGGGCCTGTATACTGTCTCTGAGCCTGTTTATGCTCAAGGCTCCTGCCCTTCCACTTCAATTTCAGTGCCACTTATGTCTGGCTTTTTCTGAGAAGTTTATTGGATATAAGAATCTACGGAACATTCCTGCCTGGGTGGGCTTTGAACTGTACTCTTCCGATCTTAGCATCCTGAATATCTATGATAGTTAAAAAAGTATAAATATAAATAATATTTGCAAGTATTTTGATCCTAAGAATACTACTGGTGGAAAAATGATACAGCCCAGTTTATTGTGGTGTTCTTTCCAGAACACGGAGGGCATCACATTAACAGAGGTGTAGTATTTTTTCACAATAGAGATAAGATATTCGTGATGTGAATTAAGGGAATTTTGAGGTACACCACATGTTGGAAACTGTTGGGCTAGGATGACTTTATGGCATAAATCTTGGGATTTATGGTCATAGAAATAATAGCTTACTCTGATAAACAATTGCTTACTCTTGAAGAATTAATTATTACAGATGCTTTATAGTTTTATCCTATACCAGAATGTGGCTATTTTTCTGTTGACTTCTCAATCTGTAACATCCCATTGGAAATTGAATCTATTGCAGAATTTCATAACATGCAAACAAATATGGAAAGTTCAGAATTTGAAAATCAGTAGTTATCAGTCATAGGAATTTTGAAGAACACATATATTCTCTCCTCTTAGCAATGTATTTTCTTTTAAAAGTTATGGGTTTCTATAGAATTACAATCTTTTTGGTTTTGGTATGAGAAAGTACTAAATTTATTCTTTTTTCAAAATATTGGCAAGTATATTGTGAAAATATTGTCTAGTTGGATTCAAGTTGATGGTCCTCTGATTAAAAAGGGGTAATTAATTCAAATTAGATGCCAAATAGTATTGTTTTTTAAAAAGTTACTACACAAAGAATAATATTACTATACCAATACAGTGAAATTATATTTCATGCAGCTTATTTTTTAAATTTAATTTTATTGTCAAAGTGATGTACAGTGGGGTTACAGTAATTGTAAAGTAGTGAATACATCAATTTTCAAAATAGTTACCCCTCTCTCATTTTTCTTACAGTTTTCCTTCACCCCCAAACCCCTCACAAGTTGTAAGGTACATTTCCAACCTATTGTCTTGTGAGTTTTTCTATTGCATTGGTTTGCCCTTTGTCCTTTGTCTCACCATTTTGTTGTTCATATTCCCTTCCCTAATTAAGGTAAAGGTATACACAATACACAGGGTATCAAAATCAAATACAACAGGGGATAAACCATAAGGGAAAACCCCAAAGAAAATAGAAATCACATAGTACATTAAAAACAACAACTGCAAATAAATATCTGTTTCCATATCTTGGAGTTCATTTTGCTCAGCATCAGCTTATATGAACATATATAGGCATTACAAAACCACTGGAAAATAATATTTTCACGGACACTTTATCATGACAACAATGTAAGTGTTTTTGATGGTAAAGGTGGAATTAAGATTGGTGAATTCGCAATTCTGATAAAGGGATTTCAAAAAGTTAAAAAATTCTGACAGGTAAATTTTAACTGTTCAAATTTTTTAACAACTTTGCCTATTAAGAAAATTTAAAATTGACTGGAAAAATAGGCTTTCATGCAAAGAAATCCATGGAGACTAAGCTGAGAGGGAACAATGTGGGTGAAGATGGCTCATTTTCACAGTAAAATAACAAACCTCACAAACCTTGCTGTAAATCCTGTAGGTTCCCTTGAGAATTGTCCTTACCCAGGAAACATATTCTCACTGTGAAACAATGTTGTACTGGAATTTAAATTCAAATTTCTTTTTAAAAAGGCATCAAAATTTATGAATTGACTTTTAATTACCAAACAGTAATTCTCTGAAAAAGATGATTTGGGTCAAAATATTTAGGGAGAAAGTGCCCTCCACAATGAAAGCAGGTATTGGGTATACACTATTCTGTTTATAATAGTTTCCACAATGTCTTTGCATGTGAAGCACTGAAACACAGAAAAAAAATCTGGTTGGATATCTTAAACCAATGATTTCTCATTTCTACGTAGCTCACAAAATATAATATCCTTATTAACATGACATAGTGAAGACTTTTCTTATTACATAAGCCAAAAAGTTTTGGGATCAGAAAATAATTGAGCAAATAAGAAAACACATTCTTAGAAGCCCTGGCTAAGTGTATTGATTTCAGCAGTAGAGGGATTCCAAAACTTTTTGAAATAGATTGTGTTAATATTTTTGCTACGTAAAGTGATTTTACAGAGCCTATTTGGCTCACCACAATGCAGAACAGATTGAGTGAAGACATGAAAATAAATTCCACATCCACATAAAAGAGGTTAAAAAGAAAAACCATGATGATGGAGCAGTGGGGGATGCCTTCTAGTCCTTCAGCTTCACGGGATTTGAAGCCAAGAAGCTGTGATTAATTGGAAATCAAGCAAGAGCTAAGAGGAGAACATAGAAGTAGGACAAAGGATTATTGTCCGTTGTAACAGACACTGTCACAAAGTATGGATGATTTAACTCTATTCTTCTCCATATATCTTGTTGAGCAAATGCAAGACCAAGAGAAAAATAATCTATTGAAATAATTTTACAAAGGATAACTTCACTGTTCCTCATATGGTATCTAAGGAGAGTCTTTTTATTGCGAAAAAAACTGTACAGAGGGGTTCCAATTACATGGGCAAGGTAATGAATACATTTCTTATCAAGCATTGTAGCTTCCTCCTTTGTTTCTCCTTCCCATCCCTTCCCAGACTCCCCCCTCACCCAAGCCTCCCCTCACCCACTAACCCCCCAACAAAGTTGTAAAGTTCGTTTTCGAAATGACAAATTGTACTTCTCATTGTTGCAATGGTCCACCTGTATCCATATTTAAACGACTTGTTTTTCCCCTTCCCCTCCACAAATTATACCGACATCAAATACAGTGAAAGCAGGGGTTATACTGTGGGAGAGGGACAGAAAAAGCAACAAAGAAATAATCATATAAATGCATTAGAAACAAATGCATGAAAGAAAAAAAAACATTTAAATACATATCTTATTGTTCATTTTCCTAACATCACCTTATCTGACCTTTTCTACTTGACTCATACATATACTAACTATTGAAAATAAGGGAAACCATGGGACCTATGTTTCTTTGGGCTTGGCTTACTTCACTTAACATAATTTTTTCTTAAGTCTAAGGAAAGTCTTAAGAGAGAAGATAAAAGTGGAGTATTCTTCGGTTTCCTCAAGCATTTTGTTAGCAAAATATATCTTTGAGGTTAGAAGTTATTGAATCAAAAAGTGGTGGAGTCCTTATTTTTGTGGGCACTTTAAATACAAAAGACTTTCAAGGTAAAAGAAAAAGTATAGCTAAATATTTGTGATCACAGCTTCTTGGACTGTTTTTTCAGAGACAAAGTTTTACATTAGAGTTTGTCCTCATTAATATAGATGTTGGGGTTTTGTGGCAACCAAATGCAAGGGTGAAGTTTAATGCACTCTCTTGGACAAGATAACAGCATGATAGAAAAAAAGGTAAATAATATTTAGTGAATTAGTTTGACTAATTACTTTGCCAGACAAAAAGGAAAGATATAATTCAAAATCACTTGATTTAAAAGAATGACGAAAGAGTAGTGAAGAGAGATGAGAGAAAATATAGAGGACTGTTCTGTCTCCAGTAGTGTAATGGGTGCTTGATCCGTTTCTTCCAATCTATCTTCACAAGCTATCAAGTGTGGCTTAGGACTGGAGTATCCAGTGCAGTGAAAGAGAACTCACAGAAGAAAATATTTGCAGCAGATGCAGATGATTTATAACCTTAGAAAATCTATTTAAATCTGTTCAAAATTTTCTGCTACCCCAAACTTCCCTCTTTGAACAGTTTTGTTTCCTTTTCCCAAGACTACCCTTCATTAAATATTTAAAATTTTGAGAGGTCATATTTATCCTCTCTAGAGGTTGCTGTTTGCTTGTGATTTTTGTGTGTTTTTGTTTTTTGTTATGTTTTTAACTGAATTTCAAAATGTTGAGCAAGTGTATTACAATAAATGTCTATCTAATTGTCCAATGCTCCTGGGTCAGAATGACTCCTTCTATCATTCTCAACCAACCCCTTTTTCCAAGATTTATTTCAGATTTACCACTTCTTTTGTCACATGTGTACATTGAGTATTCTAGCTGTACTTGCCCCTTGTTCCATTTTTCATTCATTCTATGTTTTTACTATTATTCCTTTCTGGTTTAAACTTCCTGATAGTCATTCTGTTAAACTATCTGTTAATACTTTGAGAGGTTTATATACATTCCATGGAGTTTCAATCCTGCATATACTTGAATGTATGTCAGCTTATATTTCCATATTTCATTCATCTGCAATAACAATTTGCAAGACTGGAGATGTGCAGCCCCTAGACATGATAATATTCTCATTCATTTGGAAGATTAATCTTTAGTCAACAAGAAAGTTTAAAAATGGCTAAGAATGTATTCCTAGCTACCAGTTTTTATAAATGGCTTTGTACAAAGTTTTGTGATTATTTTATTTGATATGGGATAATATTTTCTACTACCTATAAGTTTTGGAAAAAGAAGAAAACTAAAATTTACTACTATAGAGGAATATGATAGAAATAGAAGACAGATTTTATATTTGTCTCATCTCTGATGAGTACCCATATTCAAGATTTAAAGTCTTATTTCATACTATGTTAGACAGATAGGGAAAACATAAAACAACATATGATAAGACAACTATTTGTGACTTTTTAAAATGTACCTTATTAAATGATGAAATTGACTTTAGTAGCTAGTGTTTGGGTTTGAATTATGGGAGGTTGATCTATTTAACACATTTCTGGAAGGCACCTACTGAACAAAACAAATGGTGGGAGGTACTATTTCTACACTTTAATGAATGGTTGAACGTGTTTGGCATTAGTGCTGGGTAAATAATTCATCTCTATTGTAACTTGCTCCCTACACTTGTAAAACTTGTAATGTCACTTATTATCATCTACTTGTCAAATGTTATTTCGGTGAATGTGATTTTTAAAAGTTTTGAAAAAGAATATATTTTCAGGAGATTAAATTTAGATTATCATTGGCTTGAGAGTGATAGCATTTTACACTACAGAACCAAGATTTACTGTAGTACCAGTAGTTT
Source organism: Dipodomys merriami (assembly GCF_024711535.1). Classification (NCBI taxonomy): domain Eukaryota; kingdom Metazoa; phylum Chordata; class Mammalia; order Rodentia; family Heteromyidae; genus Dipodomys; species Dipodomys merriami. The sequence goes on from NW_027202770.1 coordinate 83,999, forward strand.
GAAGCATTAAGGATCTTCTCAATTAATGTTTTTCTGAATTATAATTGACCTGTAAGTCAAGTTTTCCTAGCCTTGGTAGACCAATTATGAATCTATCGTTCCCAGAACAATTTTTTGGCCTACTTATACTGGACTGAAATCTTTCAATAATCATTAGGAGAGGGGTATTAAAAATAATTTTGTGACATTTGTGATCTTGTTCACTCATATGGGCTGGGCATCTGTAAGTTTAAAGTTGTAATTACTGTACTTTCTCTCAGATATTGTGATCTCATCTTTCATTTTAAGTTGTCTTGCATTTCACAATTGCTTACTGCTAATTCCTGTGCTGTAAGGAATTGGGGTCCCGAAATACTATAGGAAATGAGAAATTGAGATGGATTTTCAATTACTTTCTGTTGGCATGTTGCATGGGCCTAGGTGAGAAATCTTGCCCTTGTTATCTGATGATGTGGATAACTGGGACCTGGGATCCTAGGACCCTTGGGTCCTGAAGAAGAATAATACCTTGTAAACATCATATCAGCAAAATTTGGGTATAATCATTACCAATGCTTCAGAAGTATGGAGAAAATCAGTTTGGGACCAGTGAGTTAAAACAATAAACAGAGTAGCAGCGTAAAATCCCTAATAGATTAGAGGAAAACTTTTTTTTTTTTTTGCAATGTGAATTCAGAAGACCAAGAACACTTAGAATGTATCACAAGTTTATACCAAAGATATTGCATTGATATTTTTATTTCTAATATGTATTGTAAACCTAATTATTTGTATTCCAATACTATTTATTGGAATAAATAGCTATTTATTTGTCAAATTATCAATTAATTCTAGTAAGTTTCACTGTGTGAAATAAAATATCAACACATATAAATATAAAATGTATAACTATATGCAAGCAAAAGGCACACGTTTTGCAATATTCTGTTGTGGTTAGAGTATCAAATTATTTAAAGTATTTAAAGTATTATTTCATTATCTCTACCTCAGTGTTTGGTAGAGTTGGACCTAAAGCTTTACCATTTGAAGATTTACAGCCTAGTGGCAAGAGGAAACTCTTTGATTAAAACATTAACAATTTTAGGCCTAATATCGAGGAGAGACATATAGACTTCTCTTGTAACTCTGAAAACATTTGGTGATAGAAAGGCAGTAGTGTTAATTGCTGCCTGGTTGGATGGTAGACGGGCCAGAACATTAGTTAATCATGCATATGAACAATTTTTTCACCTTCTTGGCTTTAGATACTTTTGAAATATTAGGTATAATAACCAATTATATTTTGATAAAATACCTTCTAGTCTAAACATTTCTATCTGAACTGTTCCTGTCACTATAATCCCATGTAATTAAGATTAATTTTGTTCCAGTAAGAAAATCTATGCTGTCAGGGTAAGATATTCTGGTTCGTCTTTCATAAATGGAAGAAAGATAAAGGGTCAGGTAGACATTTGTGCCAATAAGATCTCATTTAGGAATTTTTAAGCTGCAGAACTTTAGAAGTATCTCTTAAGCAAGGCTTACTTTGAATCCATTAGCTCCACAAACTAACTCAGCTGAAAAATAAGTACTTGAAAAGCCATCACCTTTGGACCTAGCTTTAAATTCTTCAAAGTATGATGAAATCTAAAATGAAAAATACTTAAAATACTCATTAACAAAAAAATTGCAAATGTGAGCAATCTACCAAACAATATAAGTTTTTTTTTTCCAATATACACAGAATTTTAGAGAAGTAATATCAATAGCATTTTTAGGAACAATAAGGTTTCCTAGTTACAAATAGTCAACCAAGGATATATGCCTGTATAAAGATTGCATCATTAGCTACTTAAATTTAGAGGATACTAAATGCTTCAACAGCACGTCTACCCAAATTACAATACAAAGATTAACATGGCACTTGCACAAGGATGATATGAAAATTTGTGTAATATTCCATATTTTTCATTCTTCAGATGCAAGAAATGAAAAACAGTTATTAAAAATTGATTACAAAAATACAGTTGTAACGATACATGTAATTCATTGAATTGAAAGTTAGTTTGACATCAGTGTATTAAATCATCACCTTAGAAAAGCCTTTACATAGCATAACCTTTACAAAACATTTGAAATTAGATAACATTTTCATTTTATCCCAAAGAAATAAAATACTATAAGGACCTAGGGAAAAAAAAGGAATCTTAAACTGTTTCTATATGGAATGCTATCTGAAATGACACATTTATTAATGAACCTATATATTATGAAAAAATGTAGAATTAAAAGTATTATATCTAGGAGAGAATGAAATAGATTATGGATATTATACAAAAAGAATACAGATTACATTAAAATATCCTTTTTCAGACAAGAAATAGAAATATCTTTAGTTTCTGTATTACTCATTTCAACAGATAAGTTAAAATTATTTCTGATTATAAAAATCACAAACTCTGCAGACATCATTATTGATGTATACAAACAAATCTTGAATACATTTTGACATCAAAGTCCGGAAATTCACTTGGAAGAATAGCCTGGAATCCATGAATTTTTGAAGTAAGATATTAATGTGGCTTTTTGTGTGAAAATATTTTGTACGGACACAAAGTTGGATTGGCATTTTTGAAATTTAAGAAACTTAACCATACCATTATGACTTAGGAGAAAAATATTTGCAGCCTTCCACAACTTCAAAGAGGTAGTGATACATACTTTTCCTTTTGGCAATATCAAATGCAGCTTCTTCCAAGTTGTTCTTGACCTGGTTTGATATAATATTTCAATAGAAAGAGATCCCGCATACCTTTGTTATTTCTATTCCCAGCAGCAAGATACAAAGTTGTCAAGAGTTCTTAAGTTTGGGCATTGGTATCTGCATCATGATGAAGTAAGAAAGAAGCCACTCTGGTATTATTCCACATATAAGCACTATGCAGGGGTGTCCAGCCATTCACAGTTATTGCATGAACAACTGCCTTGAGCCAACAACTCATGGACAATGTCTAAGTGTCCACTGTAGGCTTCCTGATGAAGAGAGCTATAATCATCATCATCCCTAGTATTCACATGAGTGGCCTTTTTGGAAAGTAGTCCCTGCACTGTAGTAAGCCGATTATTTTCAACAGCCCAATGAAGAAATTTGCTTGGATACTTCTCCATTTTTTCTAGTAAATGATACCATTCCTCACTTTTTCATCTAGTTCCTTGTCTTCATCAGAATTGCCTAACTAGAGACTTTGAGTACCAGTGGGAATGAGGTGTACATGTTTTCCCCAATAGTTCACATTGGTTGAAGTAGTCAGAAAAATCCAGTGAATTTTCTACATCTATTTTTTCACCATGATTTTTTTCTCTTTTTTCATTTTTACTATTTGAAATTATTCTAACTGGAGAGTAGGGAATGGATAGAGAGCAGAAGAAATAAATGCAAAAACAATCTTCACAGAAGCAAATTCTCAGAGCTATTTCATGACTTTGAAAAGGATAAAGTGGCTGAAGTTAGTATAAATTTAGAAGTATGAAAATGGGAGGGGGGACCAAGATGGCAATGGGTCAGTAGGGAAACGCCACAGCTTTCCCCAACCAAAAAGAGAGTTCGAGTTCCTAAGCTTAATCTCCCTAAGACACCGACAAAAACAAAAAGATGAACACCCATAGAAACACAGGAGGTGGAAAATAACAAAAAAGAAAGAGAGAAAAAGAACTTCATAACAGAGAAGTGCGAAGACTCCTCCCCCAATGCTTACTGGTGTTGAACAAGTCCAGCAGGGGCTGCTGGAGTCCCAGAGACAAAGGGGGCTGCCTGCAGAACACCCGCGCAGAAGGACTTAAGAAAGAAAGAAACAAAGAACTTCCACTCCTCTGGTCGAACCACTATTAAATAACCCCATGCTGCTGATCACATGTATGGTGTATATGTGTACACCATTATATGTTACAGACCGTGATAGACAATTTGCTCTAGGAAAGTTAGAATGAGTTTGTGACTTTAAATGAGCATCATCATCCCAAAATACCGTGAAAATTGGGAAACTTTGTAATCACTTCATCACAATAAAAAAAAAAAAACACCAAAAAACTACAAGTGGAGCTATGGCTCAAGTGGTAGAGCATGAGCCTTGAGCTGAATTGCTCAGGGACAGCTGCCAGGCCTAGAGCTCAAGCACCACACCTGACAAAAGAGAGAGAGAGAGATCTTTCATGTGATTGATTCTAACATATTTATAAAATTATGTCTTTATTGCTTTGTATGTCCCTCCCCTATGGTATAACCCCTGGTTTCACTATATATGAAGTTGGTGTATGTGGAGGGGAAGGGAAAAAAAACAAATCCTTAAAACAGAGATACAGGAGGACCCATTTCAACAATGAGATGTACAATACTTTATGTCGAAAAAAGAACTTTACACCTTTGGTTGGGGGGACAGTGGGGAGGACACGAAGGGATGGGAAGGGGAAACAAATGAGGAGGCTACAATGCTTGATAAGAAATGTGCTCATTATATCTTACCCATGTAATTGTTACTCCTCTGTACAGTATTTCACAATAAAAAGAAGTATAAAAATGACAAAAATATAAAAAGATATTCATATATTTCATTATATAACCCAAAGCAGAAAGCAAATATTGTTTAGATTATTTCTTAAAGCACAGTCTTTCAGGAGCTGGGAAGGTCGCTCAGTGGTAGAGTGTTTGCCTTGCATGCATGAGGTCCTGGGTTTGATTCGTCAGCAACATATAAGAAGAAAAAGACAAAAGTGGTGCAGTGGCTCAAGTGGTAGCACCATCTTTGAGCTGAAAAGCTGAGGGACAGCACTCAGGTTCCAGAGTTCAAGCCCCACAAAAACAAAAACCAAACCAAAAAACTAAACAAAACACAGCTCTCACATTTGTAGCCTCAATTCTGTAAAGACACTGCTTCAGTCTAGGACTAAGATTTTAGGTGTAGACATTGATCAACACTTCTGATTCATATTTCTACTTTAGAAAATTTTAAATCAATATTTTGTTTCTAATTTTTCTCTTTTTACATTCACATGAACCTATAAAAAATGGTGTGGACATCCCAGTAACATTCTCAAAGTACCTCCTGATGATGAGTTATGAAAAGTTGTATTCTATTACAAAAAGGAAAACAATGCTACAAATAAAAAAAACTAATAATTAAATATTAATGGTTAATAAAATAAAAACCAAACACCAGTGTTTCCAGGTTTTGAAGTGTTTTACATATTAGATTTTACTATTTACTCATATTCCTGTACATTTAAAACTGACTAAGATTATGATGTTCACAAGAGTTTTGTAGGCTACGAGTAGCCTTCAAAGTTACCCACTAAGGTTACTCTTTCTTTATGGCTCATCTCATCATTTGTATATGGCTTATATCATCATTTGTTCCTCACTAACATGAAAAGGAAGCCCTCAAGTTTTAACCGAAACTGTGTAGTTAAAATCGTAACTCTTCACTGTTTCTTTACACAGATTTTGTAACTTCTCATAGTAAAGTTTCTAAAAACTCTGAAATGTTCATACTTAGTAGTATATGTCTGCTACCATAAATCTTAAATACTTTATGGAAAAGTTTTATGACCTGCCGAACAGTCTTAATTTTGGCATATATAAGCAAATGCCAAATATTAAACATATTTAAAACAATAAAACTTTTAACAAAACTTAGCACTTGCTACAGTGCTCATTATGACAGATGCCATGTATAGAATAATGAATTTCTATCCTTACACATCACTTGAACAACAAATATCTGGAATTATTTTGTTTTTGACATATCTAACTTGACTTTATTCTTAAATGTGTGCTTATTTAAGAAATATATGGTTCTAAAATTTCACGACGTCTTTTGAACTTATTTTTTGTTGAATTATCTACTTTAGAAAAATCAATTCCAAAATGTTCTGTGCTCAGTTTGGCAGCACATACACTAAAATTGGAAAAATATAGAGAAGATTAGCATGACCCCTACGCAAGGATGACATGCAAATTGATGAAGATTTCCACATTATTACAACAACAGATGCTGGAGGGGATGTGGACAGAAGGGAACCTACTCCATTCTTGGTGGGCATGAAAACTTGTTCAACCACTTGGAAAGAAGTATGGCGGTTCCTCAAAAGGACCCAGCAATCCCACTTTTGGGCATTCACAAAAATGATCAAACAAGACCATACTATAACTACCAGCAGAGCTATGTTTATTGTAGCATTATTTACCATAGCTAAGATATGGAACCAACCCCGATGCCCCTCAGTAAATGAATGAATCAAGAAAATTTTGTGTGTGTGTGTGTGTGTGTATGTGTGTGTGTGTATGTATATATGTATGTATGTATGTTTCTTTCTATCTACACATACATACATATGTATATATATTTGTATATATGTATATATATATTTATATATGTATATTTATATACATAAATATAAATATAGATTGGAATGTGTATATATACATATATACATATATATGTATATAGTATATGTATATGTATATATATACATATATATATATATATATACATATATATATATATTGGAATTCTATGCCTCCATCAGAAAGAATGGCATCGCCCAAATTGTTAGGGAATGGAAAGACTTGGAAAAAAAATTATATTTACTGAAGTAAGCCAAGTCCAAAGAAACATATGCCCCAAGGTATCCCTTACTTGCAATAAATAATATAAGCAGAAAACTGGGATAAGCAGAAAAGATCAAAAGCTATATGCATATTACTAGATAAGATGATGTTAAGCTAAATGAACCCCAAGATAAGGACAGTAGTGTTTTTTTTTATTCTTTCTTACTGTTGTTACTAACATATTTATCATGTACGATGTGTTTAGTTTTTGTTTTTTATATGGTCCTCCCCCACAGTGTAACCCCAGTTTTCACTGGATTTAATGTTGGTGCACCTACATCCTGTATATACACTTCTCTAATTTGCGAAAGGAAAGGGAAAAATCAAAATGCTTAAATAGATATAAAAGTTGAGCCATTGTAACAATGAGATGCACAACACAATATGTTGGGGGGTGTGGGGGTGTGGGGATGAAAAGTGTGCTTGTGGAGGTGGAGGGGAAGGGATGGTAGAGGAAAAACAAAGGAGGAGTTAACAGTGCTTGATAAGAAATGCACTCATATCCTTGCTCATGTAACTTTAACCCGGCTATACAGTATTTTTACAATAAAAACATTAAAAAATGTTCTGAGATGGAAAAGTTTATTTTATTTTACCCATATAATATTGTTAACAAAGAAATTAATGGGGGGGAGGATTGGGTGGGGGGCCGGAGGGAGGCTGGGAAGGGATGGGAAGGGGAAACAAAGGAGGAGGCTACAATACTTGATAAGAAATGTACTCATTATCTTGCACATGTAATTGTAACCCCTCTGTACAGTATTTTCACAATTAAAACACACACACACACACACACACACACACACACACACACACACACACACACACAAACAAAAAAAAGAAATTAATGGAAAAGACTGACCCAAGGATGTTTAGAGTGTGTGTGTGTGTATGTGTGTGTGTGTGTGTGTGTGTGTGTGTGTGTGTGTGTGTGTGTGTGTGTGTGTTTGTGCATGCCTGCATGTTGGTGTGCTTCAGAGTTTTAACTCAGGGCTTCATGGTCTTGCTAGGCCTTTCCTCTCTAGATTGGTGAGCTACTATATGAGCTACATCTCCATTCCTGGACCTTTGCTAGTTTATTTAAATTTTTGAAAAATAATCTTAGGATTTTTTGCCCTGATTGGCTTCCAACTCTTATCCATAATTCTCAGGGTCCTGAGTAGATATGCAGAATAAACAGGATTACAGGTGTGACCCACCATCACAAGGCTTTCAGAATAATTTTAAAAGTAGAAGAAAATTTACTTCACGGGGGGCATGTTTTATCATTTCCTACTTTTAAAGCATTTTGGAGTGATTATATGTGAATTTATTTCATGTTGGGATTCTTAAAAGAGAGTAAGTGATGATATTTAAAAGTTTTAGTACTTTCTTTTAAAAGGATACTGGAACTGTGGGACAGAAGAAATTTTCCTCTCTTTGGACCTCAATTTATAAGCTCAGCTCTGTGCACGATAACCCAATGTCACCAACACAATCTGTGTTGAAGACAAAATGTGACAGAAAACAATTACTATGGGCAATAATTGCTATGCTATTATTTATTGGACAATATGAATATTGAATTGAGAGTGTAAGAGAATGGAGAGATTTCACCTACCGTTTTTGTATTGCTGAAAGGTTTTTGGAAACTTTGACTCATTTCCTTCCTCAATGTGTGTCTTTGGGCCATGCACTTAGTGCCTTTAATTACAATTTTTCTCAACTCTAAAATAGTAATAACATTAGAATCATAGCAAATGTTTTCTTAAGAACTAAGAGACATAAAACTTGTGAAATACTTAACATAAACTACGAATGAACTTTGAGTTTAGCCAGCAGTTTTTTTTAATACTAAACAGAATGTGATATGTATTACAGAAAGCATTAGATGTAGTAAGCCACCAGAAGTAATGTTATCTATTGACTATGCTCTGCTTCCAAGGAAGCCAGGTGGATAACTTCTCATGCTGTAAATCAAACTGCTTATGTCTTGATAGTGCTAAACTATCAGGGTCAGAATAATGAAGGAATTGTAGACTGAGCTGAGGTCCATATGAAAATGTTCAAAACTGATAAAGCCTAAAAGTAACTAAGAAGTATATTGTGTTTTTCATCATTTAAGTTAAATTGCAAAGAAAGGGAAGACCTAGAAGAATGAATTCTCTTTTTGATAACCTATCATAGGTCCTTAGCAGGATGAACTCTTCCTTCATTCTTGTAGAGGCATCATCAGATGAGAGGAACTCTACTTTTTTGGTTGCTTCTTTCAATTTATTCTTCAGTTTGAAATCTGAACTACATGAGACTGAAAGAAACCAAGGAAAATTAGACACGCAGGCTTTGGAAAAAGCAATCAGAGTAAAATAAACTAAATACATAGAGCCTTGTAAAAGGCTTCACTAAATTGAGTTATATAGTCTCAAGCATAAGCAAAAATGGTGTAAGCAATATCATGTTATTGAAAATTGAAAAATGTTAGGTGTTGCTCAATTTTTTCCTTTCTACTACCTGGAATGTATTATTGATTTTGTATAGAGAGATTAAAGATGAGATTAACAAGGAACTTGATTAAAAATCGATAAAACCTCTGAATAGACATGTTTTCCAATATGCCCTGAAAATCACTAGTGGCTTTACAAAGTTGTGTTTAATATCAATTCTATGCTGGCTTAATGCTGTGTGAACAGAAGTCATTAGAGAAATGCAATTCAAAATTACTATGATACTACTACATAACTATTATAACTCTTAAAAATATTCGAAGGAACTTGGTGTGGTGGTAAAGGCTTGTAATTCCAAGCATATGGGAAGTGGAGTAAGAGGATTTGAGCTTAAGGCCAGCCTGGGATACTGCACATAGCAAAAACATGCCTTTAAAAAAAACTTAAAAGGTAATAATGTTGGTCAACATACAGGTTAGTATTCTCATTGTAGAAAGTAGTATGCAGTTTTCTAAAGAAATGCAAAGTTGAAATATCATCTGACCCACCAATCATATGATTAGTTCTCTCTGGGTAACTCGTAAATATATCTGTAGTTCACTGTTATTCACATTATTCACAACAGGCAAGATATAAATGAAAGTTATGTGTTCAACTACAGACTAATAAGCCAACTGTGGCACATGCACAAATATAATTTTCTGTTTCATCCTTAAAATAGCAAGAGATTTCTCCCATTAGCCACAAATTACAATGACCTAAAAGATGTAATCTAAATGAAGTAAAATGTTGCTTTCTGATCCTTGTAAAACCACACACACACACACACACACACACACAGACACACACACACACACACACACACACACACACACACACACACACACACACACACACACACACACACCAACCTAAGCAACAGAGAAATTTTTCAAAAAGTAAAGCAACTGGAATTGCTGGGGCATTTAGGTCACAATATAGATGACAGTAGATATACAGGATGACCAAGTATAGAGTTGTAATGTCTAACGTGAGGATACAAGGGAAAACACTGGCCTTACATAGGAATGAAGCTAAATATGTAGGAGTTGGTCTTCCTTGTAGGGGTTTCTCTTTTAGGTGTTCTTCCTTCAGTAATGGATGAGATGAACGGAATTCTTTACATATACTTGCCTGTTTGCAGAAATAATAACAAACAATATAACAATAATGTTTTCTGCTCAACATGGAACAAAATGCCAAATTAATGTACATGAAATTATCCTTGATATAAACTAATCATTACTAATAAGGTTTCTTTAAGTCTGGCTTCACTTGATGTGATTTTTTTCGACGATCTCCTATTTCCTTACAAATGAGGTGGTATCATTCTTTATGATGGAAGCATAGTATTCCATGTGTATGTATCTGTGTATTTGTGTGTGTGTAACATTTTTTTTATCCATTCATCTACTGAGGAGCATCTGGATTGATTCCATATCTTAGCTGTGGTAAATAATACTGTGATAAACATAATTGTGCTGGTAGATTTAGTGTGGCCTTGTTTGTGACCACTTGGGTAAATATAAATGCCCAGATGTGGGATTACTGGGTAATAGGGGATCATGATTATGTACATCATGGATAATCTAAGTAGATGAGCAGAATAGGTCAATTGCTATGTACATATGACCATAAAAGATGATTCCAAGTGAAATGAACTCTAACACATGTTCTTCATTGTTGTTGTTCAAATGTACTACGTGATTTCTTTTTAACTTTTTGTTTTTTCCCCACTTATGACAGACACTATATTTGATTTTGATACGCTGAGTAGTGTAAATATGTTGAGCTGAACTAGGCAAGGGAAAGGGAAAAAACAAAATGTTGAGACAAAGGAAAAAGGGGGAACCTACGTTAACAGCGATACTCACAAGACAATATGTAGGAAATGATCTTGGTGTGGGCATTGGGAGGGAAGAGGGAGAAAAATGGGGGACGGGGTAACAATTTAGAAAAGAAATAAATCTATTATCATACTTACATAAATATAACCCTACTTTAAATTACCTTGACAATAACATATAAATAAAAATAAAATAAAATATTCGAGAGCAGCAATACAGGAGATGGGAGTGGGGGAAATACTGTACTACACAAAGAAAACTACAACAGCTGTGGAGAACAGGAATTTTACTTCATCATAGGAAGTAATAAACTGGCGTACAGATTTTCAGCCTCATGTCAATCACTAAAAAGGGAAAACAAAATGCACAATCAGCAAACCAATAAAATAGAAAACTAAACAATTAAGGTGGAGAGATGACTTGGACGAAGAGAAACAAGTGACACAACTAGGAAACAAATAAGAAGCTGGTAAGTTTTAAAAATATTACCCATAATTCTAATAAATGTTTTTGCATCACAATGTGTTAGAACTATACTTCAAATCACAATTTAATAGTATATAATTTTAATAATAGGTTACTCATTATTGATTTCTTAATATTGAATGCTTAATATATAATTTTAATTTCAGCAGCTATAGAAAAGAAGAAAGTGAAGCTAATTTTAATGATATATTTCATGAATTGTAAAATTGAGAAGCATTAGGACTTAAATAATATATATTATTGTTTCATTTCTGTGAATTAATGTAGCACTCATCTTAACGTCAAATAATAGATTATTGCACATGACACTTGGTTTTAGGTGGAAGGGTTCAGCACTGTGGTACTGTGGTACAGTACACGAGAGTATGACTCCTCTCATCTAGCTTAAATGGTGGAAATTTGATTTCTATATGCATGTTAAATACGTGTCTAGGTGATATCTATTAAATTATATACATGAGGAGTATTTCAGATGATATTTAAAATTCATATTCATTAATTAAATTTTTATTATTTTACAAAATAAACATTTATGGAGACTGAATTTCTGAGTAGATGATGGGTTATGTGTGCCAGATTATACATATTGAGGCTTATTTTATATTCCTGACATTGTTTCTACAGTTGGATTTAATTTTCCATAAGGGGTTAAGTGTATTTGTTGGATATATGAAAGTAAACTGAATGTTTATTCCATTAATCCTTTGCAACCTGTCTAATCCCAATATTAATTATCCATGTGCTTGAAGTAATGAAAATAACAACAGATAAAAGCAACAGATATGAATCAGTCTCAGTAGACATGCATTTTCACCTTTATTTTGATAGTTTATCCTCTTTTATACTACAGAATATTATTGGGAAAATGTGCTCCAGGCTGACCACAATTGCAGAATATTATGGTTTGATCTATCATAAGAAGAGGAAGAAAGGGGAACATTCCTTCCAAAATGCTCCTCCCAGGGATGTGATCAGTTTTAATGTGGTAAGTTGGAAATGAACATTTTTCACAGTCAACCTTGAAAAGCCATCTTGATAGACTATTTCTGCTAGTGATTACAGAGGATTATTCATGGATTTGCAAGTATGCCAGATTGCCTCATTTTGAGAAAGATAAAACAGGAATTTAGCCAGCTGTTTTTGTATCTTTAGGAGAATAACACATTGACTGTAGGCCAGGGTATCACTGGGGCCCAGAGAAGCTAATACATTGAATAGTAATCCCAGACCTCTAAAAACAAAACAAAACAAACAAACAAAAAACTTCAGTGAGCACAGCCAGTCAGGGCTGCTATCACAGCCTACATTAAATCAGGCAAAAAACAGAAGCTGAAAGTCATTTAGCTGATAACTAATATATTTCTTATGAGGCAGACTGAAATGAGAGTCCCAAGAGGGGCTCAGAAAGACTGATTAGAGAGATTAAAATTGGTAATACAAAGATTGGAAAATAGAATTCCTTGTAGAACAAATGAATCATAGAATGCCTGTGTGTGTACGGACAAGACAGCAGACCAAATTCCAGAAATGCACATTTTCTTAGAGGTCAGCTTAATGAAATATCAATGGAACTCTTTGAATTCTTAAATATTTGACCACATGTGGAAGAAGGCCAATTGCTGAAGAGAAAGAAAAGTCATCACTTTGTTAGGAGGTCCAATGAAGTAATCAAGCACAGATTTGTAATAAAAAGAGAAAACAATTATTCCAAATGAGGGTCTCATTTGTTTTGATGTAAGTGTTCTTGATTTAGGTGATAGAAATTACCATACAATTGATCCAGTCTCACAACTGAGATGATATTGACTGCAGTATTCCCACATGAAGGAAAAGAGAAAATTTACAAATGTCTGATGAAATGAGTTGAGATGAAGTGTTTTAATAGTGATAGCTGAGGTTTAGACATTGGTGAAGAGATGAGTTTTCTTTTATTAACCCCCATCCCATTTTTAGCCTGATGACAGTGGATCACAGCTGTAATCCTAGCTACTCAGGAAACTGAGATCTGAGGACTGCTGTTGAAAGCCAGCCTGGGCAAGAAAGTCCCTGAGACTCTTATCTCCATTAAACCACCAGAAAACCCAAAGTGGCACTGAGGTTCAAGAGGTATAGCCCTCACCTTGAGTTGAAGAGCTCAGGAACAGTGCCCAAGCCCAGACTTTAAGCCCCTGGACCAACATCAATAAAAACAAATCTCCCTTTTCTTGGACTGCCTACATCTTTTCCTAACATTCAACAAAGCCATTTTATCACCCACTACATTTAAGTCCTATCCTAGCTGCTGCAAATAGGATGATTTGGTATGTTATGTCAAAAGTTTGATATTTGAGGAAACAAATACTAGCAGTGGTAACTTTGCTTCCCGTCCTTGAATTCTGAGCCTGGGCCCTGAACATGGTTATGCTGGTAGCTTTAATGTGAGGTTGGTTGTTATTTATTGGATTACTGCCCATGAGAGGAATTAATGGGTCATAAGAGAGATCTTTGTTTAGTCTTTTGAAGAAACTCCGTACTGCATTCCAGATAGGTTAAAAAGTTTAATTCCCCAACAGTGTAATAGAGTTCCCATTTGGCTACCTCCACGCCAGCATTAGCTATTTTTAGTTTTCCTGATAGTGGCCATTCTAAGTGGGACGAAGTAGAATCTGTCTTGTTTACTTGTACATTTTTTGGCACCTTCTAACTACCATAAATGAATGAATCTATGAAACCTGTATTGCTCTGAGTCTTCATTCCTTTCTCTTTGTAATTTTCCCAAGCCTTTCATTTTCCTTAAGACTGGTGAAAAGTCATCCTTTCTGATGGGTGAATAGAATTCCATTGTGTGTGGGGGGGGTGTGTAAGTGTGTGTGTGTGTGTGTGTGTGTGTGTGTGTGTGTGTGTGTGTGTGTGTAAGATGACAATAGGCACATGAGTTCCTTTCTAAGCCTTTTGTTTCAACTGTAATTTTGTAATTCCATATTAAATTTGGATTGCTTTCTCTACTGCATTGAAGAATATTGTTGGGATTTTGATAGGTATTGCATTGTCAATTGTTTGGGGGCAGTATTGCAGTTTTCACAATGTTAATTCTTCCAACAAGGAGCATTGAAAGTCTTTCCATTTCCTTGAATCTCTTTCAATTTCCTTTTTTGGAATTTTAAAGTTTTCACAGTAGAGGTCCTTCACATTTTTAGTTAAATTAATTCCTACTTTTATTGTTGTTGTTTTGTTTTGTTTAGATTTGATTTGATTTTGAGGCTAATACATATGAGGTGTTTTTTTTTTTGGATTTCAGCCTGTTTCTTCTCATTGTTGGTAACACAGAAAAAGTACTGATTCTTGTGGGTTTTATACCCTGCTACATTGCTGAAGGTTAGCATCACCTTTACTAACTTGAGGTAGGAAGCTATAGGGTCCTTTAAATACAGGATCATTTCATCTGTGAAAAGTGATAGTTTTACTTCTTCTCTATTTAAATTCCCTTTATGTTTTTCTCTTACCTATAGCCCTTCTAGAAAGTCCACTATGATTTTGAAGAATAATAGAGAGAGTAGACATCCTTTTCTCATCCCTGATTTTAATATCTTCATGCTTCTACCATTAGGTACATGCTTATTATCTCTTTTTCATATACATACTTTATATTATATTGAGGAATTTTCCATGCGTTCCTAGCTTCTCAGACATTTTAATCATAAAGTGCTATTTGAGCTTGTTAAAAGCTATTTCTACATCACAATAGACGATCACGTGGTTCTTGTCCCTGCATCTGCTGATGGTGTGCATTATTTTTATTGACAAGTATATTGAATCCAATTGTATCCTAGGATGCATACTGTTTGATCATAGCATATGATTTTTTTGATAGTTGCTGAAATTGGTTGGTGAGAATTTTATTAAAAACTTTTGCATCAATGCTTATCAAAGTGCTTGGTTCATAGTTCTCTTTCTTTGATGAGTCCCTATCTGATATGAGGAAGAGTCTAATTCTACCTTCATTGAATGTTTTTGATAATTCCATTTCCTTTCTATTCCATTGAAGAGTTAGATCTGAGTATTGTAAGTTATATGCAGGTCTTAATTTCATGGTAAATCCATTGAGTCCTATATTTTTGTGGTATGGAAAATTGTTTATTGATATTTAATTTTCATTTCTTCTTATGTATCATTTCTTGGTTCAATTTAACTATAGGAAAGCATCAATTTCTCCAAGATTCTCCAGGTGATTGGCATATGATTTTCAAAGTTCTCTCTTATCACATTCACAATTTTGCTAATTTATGTTTTGATGTCTCATTTTTTTCCCACTAATTTTATATATTTGAGTGAGTTCTTTTAGGAGCTCTTAGGAGCTGTGCCTCATCCACTCTTAATGTATTTATCTTGTTCTCTGATAGGGAGCATTTTATATAACCAGTTTCTTTTCTTCTTGATCTTCTCTATGTAGGATATATTTGATTCACTTCTATCCTGCTGATCTGGTGGAGATAAATTGTTTCAAGTTTTCTTTGTCATGAATTTTTTTGGGGGGTGGTGTGGTCGTGGGACCTGAACTCTGGGGCTGGGCACTGTCCTTCAGCTCTTCAGCTCAAGGCTAGCACTCTACCACTTGAGCCACAGCACTGTTTCTGGCTTTTTTCTTTTTTCTTATGTGGTGCTGAGGAATTGAACCCAGGGCCTCAGGCACACAGGGCAAGCGCTCTACCACTGAGCCACCTTCCCAGCCCCATGAAATATTTTTATATATCCTTTAAATGTAAAGGAGAGTTTGGCTTGGGATCATATTAACGGTTGGTAGTTGTTTGCCTTTAATGTTTGTCGTCTATCATGCAAGCCTCTTTTTTTCCTTTTTACCATATCAGCTAAGGAATCCGTATTTATTCTGACTGTATATCCTTTCTAAATAATCAATCTTTTCTTTATGACACCTTTAAGAATCCTTTCCTTGATTGTAGGGCACATGGGCAGCAAAGATGTCACTGAGAGGGAGTTGAGTGGGCAGAGCCCAATTTATTGTAGAGCACATGGGCAGCAAAGATGGTGCTGAGAGGGAGTTGAGTGGGCAGAGCCCAATTTGCTTTACGTTCAGTGCGTAACCAGCCTGTGGAAGCTTAGGTGCATGATAGGGTGTGACCTTGACAGTGATTGGTTCCTCTTCCTCCCCTGCCATGCCTCCCACTCTTTTTTGCTTTAAAAAGGGTTTGCTCTGTTAATAAATGAGTTTCTTCCTGCTTGACTTGACTCCTAGCTGCATCTGATTGTCTCCTGGGCTGAGGGAGGCTGGGGAACGGGCGAGCGGCAGCACTTACCTTTCCTCGGACCCCGTCAGTCTTTTGTGGGATGGACAAATTCTGGACATCTGGTGCCCAAAAGTAAAAGATACCTGCCGACGCTAAGCAGGCTCTCAGGGTAAGTGAAACCCTTACTATGGGTAATGCTATCTCACAGAAGAAGGAGGAGGAGGCAACGTTAGGCCTAGAAAGAGTAGAGGAGGACATGGAAAGTGAGAAGGAAAGAGAATGGGTCAAATTTGATCAAGAACACACTGACACATGCACAGTGGAAGTCAAAACAAGGGTGAATGTTACTCCCTCTAACTCAGATGCCGCTGATGGTCGTAGGGCCCTTCCCTATTCCCCCGATTAGAGGGGAGGTATGGTGCCCTACGCAACCTGCAAAGTGGACTTGCAAGACCTGTACCCCTACCAACCTTCCATGGAGGGGCCGAGGGCTGGGGAAGTAGCCTACTCAGAGGCCTCCCCTGGAAAGAAAACCTGGACCCTAGGCCACAGAATTCATTTCCCCAAGCGTATACAGTTAATCTGGCACCAAGAGGTAACAGGCCCTTGGAATGGTATCCATGGAAAGCTAAGGATCTTAAAGAACTTCATAAGGCAGTGGGGGAGGATGGCCCAAACTCCTCGGGCCCAGACCCTATTACCGGACATTGCTTATCACCTGTGTGTCCCTAAGGACTGGCTGGATGTGGCCAAAGCCGTCCTTACTAGTTCTCAGTTATTAAATGTTGTGCTTTCTTTAAGGAGGAATGCAGAGTGTGAGTGGAGAATAACCGGCAGGCTCAACCCGCTATACCCATTACTTACTCATGTTAACAGGGATGGGGGAAGGGTACTCCACTGGCATCCCACAGGCCGCAATACCTGGCCTGTACCATGACCAGGTGAGGCAGGCAGGACTTGCCGCATGGTACAAACTGGATAATGTGCCTACTGAGTCCCCCACAGCAGGAGAGAGACAAAAACCAGGTGAGCCTCTACCTGATTTTGTAGACCAGGTCCAACAGAGCATTCACTGGAAACTGCCAGCAGGGAACCTCCAAGATCAGTTTGTAAACCTGCTTGTCTGGGAAGAGATGAATGCAGACCACTACATGGCATGCACAGGATTGAGAGAGAGTTCCCTGGGCAGATGGGTGGTGGCCTCACAGGATGTGGACATGCAACAGCACCAGTCCCAATCACTATCTTAGCTTTACAGGCTCAGACATCTGTAATGACTGAGGCTATTACCCAGGCACTGGCAGCCCAGGGCTGAAGAACCCTAAGACCATCGGGGTAAAGGACTTGTTTCAAATGTTGCCAGGAGGGGCACTTTAAGAGGGACTGTTCACAACAATCTCCTGCCAACCAGCCTGGGGGAAAACCACCCCCTACACCCTGCCCCAGGTGGAGGGAGGGATACCATTGGAAAAAAATGTGTATCCAAGTTTGATTTAGATGGAAAGCCTTTAAACTAGGGGAGGGGCATCCTCTAGCCCAATTAACTCAAGGAAGAATCCCCACTGCTGTGAGGCCCAGGCAGCCTCATGGCAGAAAATCCTAAGCCCCTAGGATCATCTCCTTGGTGGAAGGACTCTGCCCTACAAATGGATGCCATGTTCACTATAGACCATCGAGCATCCTATGATGATATCCTGGATGGAGATGAAGCACAAAGTCTTAAACAGGATCTAGAGGGAGTTAAGAAAAAGGATTTTTTAACTTTCAGAATTACAGAGAAGAACAAAGGGGACCCGCTTGGATGCACCCCAAATCCTAAAAGCCACTGCCCCCCGAGTACCTACCATTAGATGGAAGCCAGGAAGCCCAATCTGGGTGGAGCAGTGTCAATTGAACAAACCTAAACTTGTAGCCCTCCACCTTCTGGTGGAGAAACAGATAAATCTTGGGCACACTAGTCCTTCTATGAGTCCTTGGAACACACCCGAATTTGTTATTCAAAAAGCCTCAGGGGATTGGCTTATGCTCCAAGAAGTAAGGTTAATGAAGGGATGGAGCTAGTAGGAACGCCCCTAAGAGGCATGCCCTGGACTTCCTCTCTACCTTCAGAATATACCTTGGTTGTAATTTATATTTGTTGGGAGCCTACAGTAAAGCTCTAAGGTCATCTTGACCCCTGTGCTCACTTGGAGGCACGTACAAGGAGCTGGCTTACTTAAGAAACTCTAGGTGCCTGGGATTGCTTTGCTATGTCTGCAGAGTTTGTTTTACTCTCTTTGTTTTTTTTTTTTTTGGTCAACCGTGGGGCTTGAACTCTGGGCCTGGGCGCTGTCCCTCAGCTCTTCAGCTCAAGGCAAGCGCTCTACCACTTGAGCCACAGCTCCACTTCCGGTTTTCTGGTGGTTTATTGGAGATAGGAGTCTCACGGTCTCTCCTGCCCGGGCTGGCATTGAACCTCGATCCTCAGATCTCAGCCTCCTGAGTAGCTAGGATTACAGGCGTGAGCCACCAGCGCCCGGCTGTTTTACTCTCTACCAGTTGACCTTGTCTTGTTTTTACTGCACTCTGTTTTTACTGAAATTTACCTTGTTTTTCTGGACTATTGTAACCTTATGTTACCTCTTGACTTCTAATAGTATATATTAGGGAAGTTAAAAATAAACGGTGCTGCAGTCTTGAGCTGCAGACCTCCCAACCCCATACTGTGTCTTATTTATTTATTTTTCTGCATCCTCGCCCCCTAATTCAAGATTTCCTTTCATTGCCGTCAGGCTCTGGCAGATATTAAAGATTGTTTTTTTTTCTGTCCCCCTGCATTCAGATGACTGCGAGAAGTTTGCTTTCTTCATCACTTCTCTTAATTTTTCCCAGCCTGATTAGAGATTTGAATGGACAGTGCTGCCACAGGGAATGGCCAATAGTACTGCCTTCTACCAACAATACTTGGCCACACTTTTACGGGTTCAGATACCTCCCTTGCCTATGCCTACATGAATGATATAATTCTGGGGCTTCAAAACACAAGCTGCCTGGAGGGCCTTCTGGCTCAGATTCTCGCCATATTAAAAAATGGTGGGTGTTTACCGTAGCCCTTAATAAAATTCAAAAGGTACCCACCTTACCTTGACTTAGGCCAGCCCCCTTAAGCATTTGCTGGATATTCCATCCTCTCTAACCTTAACCCAACTTCAAAGTTACAGACTGAAAATGAGGGCCAGTGGTGTCTTCATGTGAAGCTTATTCTAAGTATGAGAAAATACGAAATAATTCCTTCTATGTAAATGATTTGGGAACTGGCAGAGCAAAAAGTGAATTGATGCAACAAAAAATATAAAAACAAAATAAATTAGGATAATTATTGAGCAGTCATATTATCTATGAGAACCATAAAAGGAAGAGAAGAAGAGAGAGACAGATGTGCAATAAACTAGCTAGCCACAAAATCCATGCCTGTGATCAATATATAGAGTAAACAATTGTATATTATCTGAGTCAAGCAGAAAAGGTCAGATAAGGTGATGTTCGGGAAATGAACCCTAACATATGTATTCAATTTTTTTTTCTTTCATGTGATTGTTTCTAACACATTTGTAAGATTATTTCTTTGTTGCTTTGTGTGTCCCTCCCTCACAGTGTAACCCCTGCTTTCACTGTATTTGATGTCGGTATAATTTGTGGAGGAAAAGGGGAAAAACAAATCATTTAAATAGGGATACAGGTGGACCTAATGCAACAATGAGATGTAAAACTCGTTATGTCGAAAATAAACTTTACAACTTTGGTGCAGCGGGGGGGGGGGGGGCAGGGGAAGGAAGGGAAGGGATGGGAAGAAGAAACAAAGAGGAGGCTACAATGCTTGATAAATGTACTCTGTACAGTATTTTCACAGTAAAAAAAATAATAAAAGAGATGGAAATAGAATTTGTTTATTTACTTGAAATTAGTAAATACATTTTTTAGTAGCGTACATAAAGAGACATAGCTTTAAGCAAATCGCAGACAAGAATCTAAATCCCTGGTAATTCTAGTAACAGATATGACTGAAATCAGTTGAATCACACTTTTCCTGTAGAGTGAAGGAAAGCAGCTAGAGAAGACAGGTCGATTGTATCTGGGACAAAACTTTGTGGAAAATGGGATCAAGGATTACTTACTGGTGATCCACTTGCACTGGATGCATGATCTTAACTATTGCTTGCTGATTCTGAACTATTGCTTTAACTATTATATTCTCCAAGAAGAAAAGGTGAGATATAATTGATAGCAAAGGAATACTAATACACTTTGACTTCTCAATAAGCACATTCAATTATCAAAATCACATGAAGACATAGACAGGCCTACTTTTTTAGATGAAAACAAGTGTCTTAAGACTCAAAGAATTTAAGTATGCCTACAAAAGACTTCTATTTTACTACTGCATTATACATTTGTTTTTCTAAATGTTGGGTAACAAATAATGGATCTATTAGAAAGCTCTTAAAGCTCATATGTTCAATAGTGAGTTCTCTTATATTATATGATATTTTTTGTTTATGGTCTTAAGAAGAAATTTTCTAGCTTAAATTTCTGACAGGACAATATCATCACTGTACATCTTGCTTCTATAAAGTTTTAAATTATTATCTAAATATTTGCATTAAATAACTACAGAGGAAAAAGTAGAAGCCACACTGTTGGCTCATGTTTTTAATCCTAGATAATCAGAAAGATGAAATCTGTGGCTTGTGGTTTGAAAGCAGACCAAGAAAAGAAAAGTCCATTAGATTCTGATTTGAAAGTCACCAGCAAAAGTTAGAAATGGAGCTGTGGTACAAGCAGTAAAACTCTAGGCTTGAGAAAACTAAAACAAAACAAAACAAAAAAAAAAACAACAAATTCTGGGACATAGCCAGGCTCTGAGTTCAAGCCTGAGTATTAGCACGGAACAAATGAATTATTAAATAATTAAAATAAATTAAGTGGTCACATGTGGCGAGGCAAGTAAAATGTAACAGCCATAGTGACTGGAATGTGTATTATTTTGTCATAAGGCAAATTATCATTTGTCCTAATCACCAATATTTTATTTGTACTTTTTTTGGTACTAAATCCTGAATTTGCATGCATGTATATGTGTGTGCATATGCACACGTGTGTATGTGTATATGTGTGCTCATGCTGTTGCAATGTTGCTTGCCAATGTGGAAGGATGAGGCTGAAAAGAGCTAACTGTGTTGCCATGTTTTTATTTATCAGTGTTCTGTCACGTCATTTCAGTGGAACCACCCTTCTGTACATTTTATTTGTCAAATAATATCATCATAATATAAGCATTTACAACATTAAGTTAGATAAATGAGATCACTTTCAGCTATTATTATATATTAGGTTAGAAGGTACAGATATAATTAGGTAGTAAGTTATTGCTGTGAGATGACTGTCAGTACAATATATGTATTTGACCTCATAAATTGGTTATACTTTTAAGATATACTCAAGGATTGCGTTTGACCGAATTGACCAAACGTGTATTACTCTCTGGTTATTCCTATGAAACACAAGGTGGATAAACTCTTTCCGGATTTCTGTTGAAAATAACTTTATTTGTAAAATCATATCTATTCTCACTAAGAGATAATCAACCCCATATTACGTTTGAATATTCCATCTAATTGACTGAAAATAAGTATTGTGGATATGCTTGTTAGATATTCCTTTCAAAAATGAACAAACAAAAAGCATGTGTCATCTTGAGTTTGTGGATGTATTTGAAGTTGTTTGGTACATGCACAGGGATATTCACTATTGGCTCTTTTGTGGGAGTAACTATCACAACTTTAACAAATAAGGTTTTTTGAATATCTTTTCCAGTATACATAACATCCCAGAGAGACTCTTGCAATTTCTGAAAGGCATTTGAATATTTTAGTATTCTTTCATTTCATTGAATATAGAGCTAAAATTTCTCAAATAAATATTTGTAAGATGTAAGTGAAAATGTAAGTGGGTATATAAGCTTTTTTATGCATCATTTTATGAAAACACAATTTTTATGAAAGTAAATTAAATAGAATAAAAGAATGTAAGTGAGTTTGTCAAGCTAATTATTATATAACTTTGTTTTCTATTAACACAGTCCTTTGAATGTACGTGATGCAGTTAAATTATTTTCTTTGTGTCTCTCTACTTCAGGTAGTTTTGGAATCTTTGTAGTTATGAGTGAATTTTTAGTATAAATAAATGTCTTTGAAAATGATTAGGATTAATCTTGGGTTTTGTGTCCTACTCCCAAGAAAATGAGTTATTTTCAAGTGTTAATATTTTATGATTGAATCTTCAATATCCAAGAAATTTTGAAAATATGCAGTAGTATTGATGTCTTTTTAAATCAATTGTTTTCACAAGTTTGAGTGTCTTTAATTCATGCTTAGGTCTTGGTGTCTATGATTTTTAACCTCTCATTCCTAACATTAATGATGGGTCAGACTGCATTTTTGGGTATAAGAAAGGTAAAATATTTATCTGGGGTCAAAGCTGATTTTTATGTCAGTCTTGCTTTAATAGGATTTTAAAGTATTACCTTTCTCTCAAAATGTTAGGTAAGAAAGCAATCAAAATACTTCTAATGGTAAACAACTTAGGTGAGCTACAATGTGGAAATGATTGGTGCATAAGAACTGCAGTCTGTTTCCATCAGGAATTGGGCAGGTCATTCTTTCAGTATGACTGTGTTAAGCAGTGATGGGGGTCTCCAGGCAGTGCAGTTTTGAGTCATGGGATAGAATATGATTTCTACAAGTTTGAGCTAGAAATAAAGAATGTTATAGTTTAACAGTTCCTTTCACCATGGAGGTATAAATTGATTATGAACTTGGAGTTTTCATATTACAGTTACTTATTTCCTTTTTGTTTTTTTGGTTGGTCGTGGGGCTTGAACTCTAGGCTTGGGCACTGTCTCTGTGCTCTTCCTCTCAAGGCAAGCATTTTACCTCTTGAGCTACACTGCCACTTCTGGATTACTAGTGGTTTATTAGAGATAAGAATCTCTCGGACTTTCCTGCCTGAGCTGGCTTTGAACAGCCATCCTCAGGTCTCAGCCTATTGAATAGCTAGGATTACAGGGGTGAGCCACTGACATCTGGCTCAGTTACTTATTTTCTAACAAGGATAAAGTGAAATATTATTAGAGTGTGAACAATAATTCTGGGAAATTTTCCTAGAATTACTAGACTAAGTGCTGGTATTTTAGTAATAAAATAGAATGAAGTTATTTGATACAGTGGGAATGGGCCGCAGGCTAGCATTTACCATGTGTGCAATGTTGTACTAGTAATTACAACTCTGAAGAGTTCAATATCATCATCTGAGCATTAGAAATAGAAGTAGTTCTACTTTATGGGATTATTGTGAGGATTAAATTAGATACTATAGGTAACGTACTTGGAAAAACAATCAACATTTGATCCTTTATACTTTTTATTTTATCATGTGATGAATTCTAATATTTTTACCATGATTTTTATATTGTGTCTATTTAGGATATGGAATGTGATGTATTGATATTCATTGTGTTGGTCACTTTTCTGTCATTATGAAGAAAATACCTGCAAAGAAAATTTCTGTGGTGGAAACTATTATTTTGACTCATGTTTTAAGAGAGCGCAGTTTAAAATCCAGATGTCTCGGTTGTTTTAATTATATTGTTATTAAATAGTTGTACGAAAGAATTTCCATTCAACAACTCAGTGTATAAGTACAATGGATCTTTACATAACTTTCCAACACCTTTCCAAACCTCACCCCAATTTTATTTTTTCTAGTTTCATACTACCTGCATTGAATATTATACCTTCCCTCACTTCCTCCATAACTCTCTTCTCCCTTTGACTTCCGCTCACATCTTCTAAATGGTAGTTTCCTGGTATTCATTTTGTTGGATTAAAAGTTCAACTAAATTACACCTTTTAAATACTCCTATAAATAGCATGCTTTGGTTAATACTGTTGTGTAAACTTGCATAAAATCCTACCTTCCAAATATGCGACAGAACATGGGTCCTTTGTGTGTCTGGCTCTGACTTAGTTTAAGTAACATATTTTTAGATCTATCCATATTTTTGCAAATGATGTAACAGTCTTCATAATGGATGGTGCAATCCAATTGTGTATATGTGTCACACTTTCTCCAACCACCCCTCTGCCAAAGGGCATCTGTTTCCATAACTTGGCTATGGTGAAGAGTGCAGCAGTGAACATGGTTGTGAAAGTGACTTTACTGTAAGTTTTTGGAAGAATTCATCACTATCTTTCTGGAAGCAATCCTCTAGCCAATTTTCCAGAATAAGCACATCCTTCCCTTCATCTCCATCACATCATTTTGCAAATCCTCAAAAACACATTATCCCGTACAGGTCTCAATAGGCTAAAACCACACTGTACAATATTTTTTCAATACTTTTTTTCATAATTTTACATATAATTTAGTGAGAACCTTCTATGTAATTTCTTAATGTGGGAATGAGGGTTATAAAAATAGAGTAAAAGTAAGAAATATGCAATTTAATTATCATATTTAAAATCCTTTTCATCTCTAACTCACAGTATCACTTACTATTATTTTAGTCTTTATTTGATTTATTCATCTATCCCCTAAATTATTACACGTGATTTATATACAAAGGTAAAAAAATGTGGTTTGATTTTGACACTCATGTGTGAGGATGCACAATATGGGCAAATAAATAGATTGGAATCAATGGCCATTATCCATTTTGTTAAATATGGTTTTCCCAAATTGATTTTTTTTTTTTGGGTCCGGTCGTGGGGCCTGAACTCTGGGCCTGGGCACTGTCCCTCAGCTCTTCAGCTCAAGGCTAGTGCTCTACCACTTGAGCCACAGCGCCACTTCTGGCTTTTTTCTTTTTGCTTATGTGGTGCTAAGGAATCGAACCCAGGGCCTTGAGCATGCAAGGCAAGCGCTCTACCACTGAGCCACCTTCCCAGCCCGCCCCAAATTGATTTTTGCAATTCATATTCTATTCAACAACAAGAAACATGTGACAATTCCCTTAGTTTTATTAACTTTTGTTTCCAATTTATATTATAACCAAGTATGATTTCATAAATCAACTGTAGATACAAAAATATGTTAAAATATTTCTATCCATATGCATTTATATATACATACACACATATATTACATAGGTTATAATGATAATTTATAACTTCTGTAACTGTACACTTTCCTAAATTATTAAAAACATCCATTGCTCATGCCGGGAGTACTGGTTACTCGAGAGGCTGATCATGGTTTGCAGTCATCCTGGGCAGGAAAGTCCATGAGCCTCTTATCTCCAAACAACCAACAGAAAATAAGATTTGGAACTGTGGTTCAAAGTAGTAGAGTGATAGCCTTCAGAGAGAAAGCTCAGGGAACATCACCCAAACTCTTAGTTTAACTACAATCTACGCGAAAAAATCTATTTAATTTACACCTGTGTAAGTAGAGTATTTCCATCACCCAAATGCACATCCCTGCTCATTTGCAAGGTAACTCTGTTATGTCTGGAGTACCACAAAACTTTATCACTTAAGTAGAAAGTATTGCACCATGGGTTTACTCTATCTCTCTCATGGATTTTTCTCCACTCAAATATTCAAATCTTACAATTATTCCAAGTATTAAAAGTCATAACTTTTTTTAATGCCCATAATATTAGAATTTGACTTGAGTTTCTTGTTTCTCCCAAATGGGTGTTCTTACCACTTTGTCATGCCCCCAGCCCTAAATTATCCTGATAAATTTTCAGATAAAATCTGGCTTCCTACTTGTGTATGATCATGGGCTCAGTTTACTTGATGTTATTTTCCCTGAAATTTAGAATAACAGGTGACTTGGATTGTGTACAGATCTTTCTGTCCATTCTGGGTTTAAGCACTATCCTCACAACAGTAGACTCCCATATAGTCAGGATTTTCATAAGCTTATTATAGCTGATTTTAAAAAAATCTTTGCAATTCCTGCAGGTTCTTGGGTACTGAATTAATTTGTGTTTTCTTGTGTTGTTTTGTTTCATTTGAATGTATGTGTTGAGTTGTTCCTCACATTTCCTTTTGTTTCTTTCACTCGAGTTCTTACCTAAAGAGCTGAGAAACCAATTCTTCTTTCTCAAGATAGTCAAGGTGAACATTATTTAGTCCAAAGCAATTTCAGTAATATTTATATACCTTCATATCTATCTATGAATGGTATACGAATGCTAAGTGCTGAGAATGGTCTTTTTATTTTCACATCCGTCTTTGGCATACACAAGCAGATCATGAATTATATGAAGATAATAAAACTACGGATGCTTTCCAGGAGGAGAAAAACCTATTATTAATTGTTTGACAGAAGCTTCCTTTCTAGTGAAAGAAATGTGCTGCTTTATGCAGTATTTCACAAAATCATATTGCTAGGAAGAACTTAACAATGATCTAACACTACAGAGTTAAGGGATATAAACTGACACCATGAATAATTTACTTTTGGGTCAAATAAGAGCAGGCTTCCAAATAGAGAGTAGACTTCAGAGAAACATGATGAGTTGTATGTAAATAGGTGCTTAGCTGATTTTTTTAATTGGTGAACTAATACAGGGAAATAAAGCACAGCAAGGTAACAAAATAAAGAAGTCTGCATTAAATACTCATTTTTGTGTGTGTGCACACATGTGAGTGTACATACACGCACATGTGTATGTGCTCATGCATGCATTCATCATTCCTGAGGCTTGATAGTGCCTGGGCACTATCACTAATCTTCCATACCCAAGGATAGTGGTCTACCACTTGAACCACTGCTCCACTTCTGGTTTTTTGGAGATAATCACACGTATTTTCATGATTTGACCTGCTTTGAACAGTGGTCTTCAGATCTCAGCCTGCCGAGTAGCTAGCTAGCTAGCTGATTCAGCCTCTGAGTAGCTAATTAAAATTCTGCCTGTTCTTTTTGCTTCACAGATCTTTTATTCTTTTCCTGAGGTAATCACAAACCTAAGTCATATATATGTCTAATTGCTTTAAAAATAATGTTACTGCTTGGCACCAGGGGCTCCCATCTGAACTCTTAACTATTTAGGAGGCTTGAGAACAGAACCCAGGTCAAATTTTAGGGGACTTACTTCACAATCCATTGTACTTATATACTGATTTGTTGAATGGAAATTCTTTTGTACAACTATTTAATAACAATATAATTAAAAACAACAGAGACATCTGGATCTTTATTATTATTATTTTTTTGGCTCCGGTCATGGGGCCTGAACGCTGGGCCTGGGCACTGTCCCTCAGCTCTTCAGCTCAAGGCTAGTGCTCTACCACTTGAGCCATAGTGCCACTTCCAGCTTTTTTCTTTTTGCTTATGTGGTGCTGAGGAATCGAACCCAGGGCCTCAGGCATGCAAGGCAAGCACTCTACCACTGAGCCACCTTCCCAGCCTGACATCTGGATCTTAAACTGTGTTCTCTTAAAACATGAGTCAAAATAATAGTTTCTTCCACAGAAATTTTCTTTGCAGGTATTTTCCTCATAATGACAGAAAAGTGACCAACACAATGAATATCAATACATCACATTGCATATCCTAAATGCTGGATGTATTGGATCATTTACACCATCCTGCACTATCTAGACACTAAGAGTTGAAGGACTGCAGGATCCAGGCAAGCTAAGGTACGAAGCTAGACAAGGTGGTTTGCAACTCTGATGCCATTGATGATGGGAAGGATAAAAGGAGAGATCAGGTTCATGTTCTTGTGGAAAGGAATCCTTATCTGAAAATTAGCCACTGATATTATGCCAGCCTAGCAAGAACAATACCCAAAGTTGAAATCCCCACAATTTCCCACAACCAAAATAACTATATACATTAACATCCCAAAACTTAGTACAATCTGTTTTTTGTTTTAATATCATCTTTAACTGATTATCATATGATGTGACAGAATAGTTGTTTATTAAACTTATGATATATTTAAAAAGACCTAGAAAATTATTTCTCACTTATTAAGTGCAAATGAATGGAAAATTGCCTCATTTCTTACATATTTGACTACCACTAAAAATTTATATAATGATCATTATAGTAATATATTCTGATTTACTACTTTACTTTGTAACAGTTTTTAAACTTTTTGCTTCTCTGCTGAAATTTATGTATTTAAATATTATCGTCAAAATATATCCCTTCGGTAGGTGGGGCAGATTTTACAAAGTTTTTAACCAATGGTTTCTAAGAATTCTTAATTGGTATATTATTTGGTTCATTTTTAATTTCAATTTAATTTTATTATGAAGGTAATGTAGAGGGGGTTACAGTTACATAAGTAAGGTAATGAGTACATTTCTCATGGAAAGAACATTGTTATCTCCTCCATCGATTTTATTTATACACTCAACTACTGTACTTTTTCTTTCTTTGTTCATGTATTTTATTAAATTTGATATACAGATGGTTTGCAGTTACTTAAGCCAACAAACAGTACAATCCGTTTTATTGCATAAATTTCAAATTTTGTACTTAATTAATTACTTACTTTGTTTTGTTTCTTTAGGGTAATTCTTTTTTTCATGGTTGTAGGATTAGTTAATTTAATTTTGCATAATTTTCACACATGTAAATTATTCAGATATATATATATATATATATATATTTTTACTTTTAAAATATTTAACATGTGAATATCTAAAATTATTTTCTGAATTTTATATGGTTGGTGAATTTAAATAAATTTATTTTCTTATAGTGCTAAACATATTTTGAAGGTAACAAATACTTCTGTATTTCTAAGAAGCACATACTTTTAATAAGAAAGGCTTCATTACTTGTTTACTTTTTGGTACTTGTATTTAGTATTTGTACTTGAATTAACAAAAGGTTTGACCTGGGCATGGGGATTTGTGGCTTCCATTTTTTAGCAATGGTAGGAACTGTGAATAGGGTTTGTAATTCGGGAGAGCCTGAGAAACTGAGACCTAATTATAAAAATATCCACATTGACATGATTAGAGATATAGCCATCCCTAGTGAAATAGAGAGCAGCTGGTTATCACATTCTAAATCTTGAATTATAACACCAGTAACATCAATCTTTTGTCAAAATAAAAGGATAAATATTTCAAAATGTTTATTATTTAAAACTTGTTTGCAAAGGTTCTCATGTCTTCTATTTCTTAATTTTCAATTAACTTAATCTATAAAAATCCAAGTATATTGTGACTATTTTATTTCTACTAAATTTTTAAATAGTATGAGCAATATTATGATTTCATATATTAACTTACTTTACTATTTGTGATAATTTCCTCTGTTTAATATGATAATAACAATATTCCAAATGTGTGTATGTGGTGTTTGTGTGTGTGTGTGTATGTGTTTATGTGGTTTTTGTGTGTGTGTACTTTGTAATGCTTGGGAGAACACACCATTGTTTCACATATGCTAGGCCAAGGTTTAACCACTGAACTATACGGTGTAGTTATAATGTAAATAGTGTTTTAAATTATGATTTTAAAATTTTCATCCCTTGTATGTTTTTTCAAAATTATATATGATAAAATTTGATCCATATTCTATCCATGTTAGCAATTTTTATTGTTATTTTATTGTATTTAGAATATTTCCGATGCCTTTTCACTTCCAAACTCTTGCATTTGTTGTTGATAAAGGTTTTACTTTTCTTCTTTATATTTGCTTCATTTTTTTTCTCTTTACAGATTAACTATTCTTTCTCTTATTTTTTTGGAAATTATTTTTCATATTCCTATTAAATTTTCTTTACATTGTAAGTGATCTATACAATGCTTTATTTTCTATTTTATTGTTTCCCATCTTCTCTGACTCTCAGTCCATACTATTAGGTGGATTAAAAAGAAAATTGATTCAAGACGCTTTGATTATTTTCCTCCTTCTCTTCTCTGAAGACTTTCTGATTTTTTGAAACACAATACCAATGACATACAGCTCCTATGTGGTCCATCATTCTATTCTATCCCATCTCACTCTCTTCTGTAGTACAGCTCAAGTCATTATCATTCGGGTTGATTATGCTATAGTGTTATCTATATATCTAAATCTATATCTAAATTTTAACTAATTCCTAAATTAATTTTAGTTGTTTCAAGCATTCTCTTAAGACTTTTTCTATATATAATATCTGGGGTCTTGTGTTTTCACAAAGTGCACAATATGAGTGACTATCAAATATCTAGATAACTCTGTAGAATATTGGTCCACCTGCTCAATAAACTCATTTGTAAATTCAAGGAATACAGGTCAGCCTGAACAATTTTGTAAAATGGTGTAGCTTTAGCCCCCATACTAGATTTGAATCTTATTACCATGTTTAGTGGTGAACACAACATTGCTCTACTATAAGGACAGACACATAGAAGAATGTAACAGATTTGTCAAAAATAAATTCTTAGATTTATGGTCAATAGATTTTGAAAAGGATGCCATGACTTTATGAAATAAAAATAGAATCTTAAATGGGTGTATTGGCACTATTGCCTTTCTAGTTCTTAGACTACTTCCTCAAAACTTAAACAAAAATTTAAAATAAAATATGATTATCAAACTAAATGTGAGGTGTAAAAACCTATAAAACATAAATGTAAAAATTCATGACATTGGATCAGTAAAGGTTTCTAAAAATTTGACATGGAAAGCATTAGTGGCTAAAGAAAAGCAAGAATTAACTGGTTAATATCAACTGATAAGTTTTTATAATTCTATGAAAGAAGTGAAAACATATCCAACAGATAGAGGCCACATATTTGTTAATGTTACAATATTAAAGCTACAATGATACTGAGTGTTAAGTACTTTTATATCTTCTAATTTTATATAATTTTTCCCAAACAATATTTCTTTAAAGAATATATGTAAATTAATAGTCAATAGGAGGAGCATATGAAATAAGCTCCTCTTTAGTATCTAAGAAAAAATAAAATGAAAACTCACTATTATGACCATAATATAAAAAGATGACACAAAATATAGTGATGCATTTGTGGAGAAATTGACATACTCCACATATTGGATTGATTTGTATAATTCTGCAATCATTTTAGCAAGCAAGTTGTCAAGTCTTCAAACGGTCAAAGAGAATTGTATAAGATCCAGCCATAATACTTCTATGTATGTATTAAAGAGAATTAAAAAAAAAAAACTTGTTTGGACAGAGAATGTGGTTCATTTACAGTGCACTTGAGTAGTCTGTGTGAGACCCCGGAAATAATCCCCAAAAACGAATTTTGAAGAGACACACTAGAGAGAATGAACGCTAGACAAATTCTTGTAAGTGAATTTTATATCTATTTAATGTATGTTCTAAAATTTACAGCATTTCTATTGGAAGAAACGCAAGTTTGTGAAAATTAGGCTTGGCAAAACTATGATTGTACAATTCACTTCCAAAGCATTAAAATGTATAGATGGAGATCATATATGGCATGTGAATTACATGTCAGCCAAAAAAAAAAACCTATTGTTAAAAATACTTCACAAAAATTGCTGAATACCTAACAAGATGTTTTCGGTTTTGGCTAAAAACTATTTGTAAACTACAACTTTTTAAACAAAGATTTGATTTCTGTTTATTTTGAGTTTTTTGGTCTGTTTATTTTGAGTTTATGCAGAGATAACTCAATCAAAAAGTGTATGTGATAACTGGAATACCTAGGAATTGTGCATCACTTATAAGTAATTGATATCCTTTTCTGGAAGAAACTTTTAGCAAATGACAGAAGACCCTAATCTGTGCATCTGCATTTCATGAAAGCCATATGTTATTTGTTGAATCCAGTTGCTTTTCTCTACTTTGCTAGGAAAAAAAATTATTCGCAAGGTAAGAGCCATTAGAAGTGAAAAGAAACAAAATACATAAACATCATAATTTATTTGTGAAAATAACAAATGAAACACATCAATTCCACTTAAGCGACTCCAATATTAGTACCTATGAAGATGTTCCTGATTGTTAATATCCATTGA
This sequence comes from Dipodomys merriami, assembly GCF_024711535.1. Classification (NCBI taxonomy): domain Eukaryota; kingdom Metazoa; phylum Chordata; class Mammalia; order Rodentia; family Heteromyidae; genus Dipodomys; species Dipodomys merriami. The sequence continues at coordinate 116,676 of NW_027202770.1, forward strand.
ATTTTTGGAATTTTAATTCCTACGAATTAGGACAAACATAGCCTTAGCATAAACCTTGGACTAATTTTCTTAATTGTTTTGAAATTACAAAAGAATTGATACCATTAAGAAAATGATTCTTTCCTATGGAAATCACGTAAAAATATTTATCACTTATTATAATTCAAATACCAAATAAAACGAATTTACATAATCATTACAAATATCATTTTATTACTATTGTAATATAGAATAAAAGACCAGTCTCAATATATTATCATAATTCTTATATCCTAATCATTACCTAAATATCTTAAACAATTTAAGTAGTCATGTATTTAACATAGATGTAAATATTCTATACTTTTACTTAACATTTTCCAGGGGCATGTATTCATGTTTCTAAGAAATGTTCACTGCAGTTAAAAGATGCTTTTGTGAAATTAATGTAATATGTTGTGTGGCTGTTGTTGTTTTGTTGTTTATAAGGCCTGGACATTGTCCCTAAGCCTTTTTATGCTCAGTTCCAGCACGATACAACTTGAGGCATAGAGCTAATTCTTGTTTTTAGTGGTAAATTGGAAATAAGAAGCTAACAAATACTTTCCTGTCTGGGCTAGTTTCAAAAACAATTCTAAGATCTCATTATCCAGAAAAGCTCGATTTATAGGCATGAGTCACTGGCACTTTGTTTGATGTATTTTTTAATTTTAATTATATTTTAAGATTTTTGTTTCAGTATGATGTACATTGTTCTATACATAAATTTAGATATATAATGATATATATGATGACAAATAATCTCTAAAAATGTATGTCTTTCTATACACTCATATGTGCATATATGTATATATATATATATATATTTCTGAAGAGAGACACCATCTAAAACTTTGATGTTATTAATTTTTGACCTTTTTCACTTCAAAGATATACTGTCTATTTTTCCAAAACTTTCCTAGAATAAAATAACTAACCTTCAATAGAAAGTAGAGTTTATTATTTTCAAGGGAATTTTAGATATACACATGATATTGTAGTAATATTTGCAGTATATTACTTGAAATGATCCCGTTCAAACTCTTAAATATTTGTGTGTAGTGCTGGGAGAGAGGAATTTAATTCATACTGGTTAGGAATTTGTTCATAGGGAATTGTTCAGAAATTGTTCATATGGAAATATAGAAAGAGAGATTTTTAGAAAGCAAAGGAGATCAGGTATGAAAGGATATAAAACTTATCTCAGAGAGATTAAGAACTAGCCGAAGAGATTTAGAATGCCAAAGGCAATGAGGAATAAGCCTAGTTGATAACTAGTTCTTCAAGAACTGAAAATTGTTCCCTAGAACTCTTTTTGTTATAACTTAGTTATTATTATCATTTACTCCTTCCATCTGGAGTTATTCCTACTCTTCTGTCAAAACTATTAATTATGCTGTGCCTTTTTGATGCCATGCTTGACAAAAACATTTCCAAAATCTCACTTAGACTACCCTTCTCATTGTGATTATCATTGAACACTCAAAAGTTTGGAATCTTTGAATTTCCAGGATTATTTTTCAATTGATATCTAAACACATTCCTGTCATTACTTGCCGTGACCTATTAACAAAACTTTTTTTGCTCAACACAGTTTTTCTTTAAAAAACATGAATTAAGGACTATTGTCAGGTATCAGTATGGAACGAGCAATTATATATTCTATGTATGGGTTATTTTGCATTTACTAACAAAATGACTTTTTTTTGCCAGTCCTGGAGCTTGAACTCATGGCCAAGGAACTGTTCTTGAGAGTTTTTTTTTCTCAAAGATAGCACTCTACAACTTGAGCCACAGTACCAATTCCAGTGTTTCTTTTTCTGTGTATGTGGTACTGAGCAATGGATCCCAGGGTTTCATGCACGCTAGGCAATAACTGTACCACAAAGCCACATTCCCACAGCCATAAATGACTTTCTTAAGATGGCATTACTTTTTCATTCCATTCCTATGTATTATGATTTTGGCCAGGTGGTAGAAAAGAAGTGCAAAACAATACTAAGTTTAGTAAGCTGACATTCCTATCACATCACTAAAGAAGTACAATGTTAAGACCTGCAGGACTCTTAGGGCTGATACATATGACATTATTATGTAAAACACCATTAACAGTCATCTCCGACATCCATAACATTCTGCTTCCACTTTCAAGGTCAAGAGTTAAATACCTAAGACTTTTTATTGATTGGGTGTGTTTCCTAGGAAGGAAGAAGGAGGATGTGGAAGGTAATGGAAAAATATGTATATTGGCTTCCTGTCCATATTTTTTGCATTTTTAAAAAGTGCTGCTGATGAAATCCCACATACATACAATTGACTATGCTATCTGCACAAGATGCAGATAAATGAAGGCATTTATTCTGGTGGAGAGTCACATATGTTAACAAAATCCATTTCTGGAAAAAATACTAGGTAAGAAATTACAAAGTATTGTATATAAAATGGTTTCTACTCCAAGCAGAAAAAAATGTAGTATTGAAATGATTAATCGAGGTTTCTTTGAGATTTTATGCTCTCAGTATCAAAATATTCTCTAATTCCTGTAACATCCAAGCATAAAATCATGATTTGAAGATCTCAGTAGTTTTAGAAACAAAGATATATAATACTTCCTTCCTGCAGAGACATATGATGGCAAGTATGATTGATTGTATTATAGTCATATTCTTTTTCCTCTTTATCTCAAGTGTTGTATATCTTGGCATATTTCTCTGTCCTGCTTCCTGTAGGTGAGATTTACCTCTACTCTGCAATGTCAAGATGGGTCATGTGACTTACTTCAGCTTACAAAAATGAACCAGAAATGGTCAAAGGGTATTTCTAGGGGAAGATTTCTATCCCATTGTCTGTGTCTAACAGATGATTTGTTTTCCCTTAGCCATAAAGACAGCATATTTCTAAAGGGAGTCTGCTTTCAGCTTATACAGTGGAAGAATATAGAATGTGAAATAGAGGTAAAACTCAAATACAGCCACACACACACACACACACACACACACACACACATAACAGGCAGAACTAAGCTAATATTAGAATATGATATTAAGATGTTAGTTTCTTACCATTCTTGTATACGTTTATGATAGATGAATATAACACTAAACAAATAGATAACATTTACTGTTTGAGGCTATTAATTTTTTATTTTATATATAAGCATTCTCTCCTGTTTGATGTTATGTTTTATATAAATAAGCATTCCCTGTGTGATCACTTGTGTGGTTATCTTTTTCTAAACATGTGTTTAATCACTATAGAACACTGTATCTAATATCACAATCATTCTCCAGACCTAGTCATTGAGATGAGGAAGAACAAAATGTCTAGATTTCTCCTTTTTTCTTCTTCTACATTTTCTCATGTGAATTCTCATCCTTTCTCCAAATGCTCCTAATAATAAAGTAAGAATGACACAGAGTAGATATCAAGCAAAAGGCTTCAAAGCCAGAATTTCATTCTTTCAAAAATAGGTGAAGTAAATCAGTGTGGCTTAAGGAAGTATAAAAATATGAATGTTTTCCCTGTCTGGCTTCTACCATAGGGTGGGAACATGACTCTAAATATCTAATAAACCATTTGCCTTGGCTAATTTTTTAAATAGTTTTTAAAATAAATAGTAATTTTTAAAATTTTTTAAAAATAATTTTAAAATAAATATTAATTTGTTGTTTGAATAAGACTGCATTATTTTTTGAGTTGAGAGGCTAAATTTTATCAGAATCCAAACACAATGAAAAAAATGATTTTAAGATAAATAGCTGGTAGTTACATTTTTAACGTGAAATACACACAGAGACATCTTTTTTCTTCTTTTTCTATCCACACTGATTCAACTTCAATAAACAGTTCATGTAATTCAAATAGCTATGTTTCAGAAACAGATTAGACTACAAAAACTTAGAAAAAGAGAATCAGTATTGGGTGGTGCATTCTTTAAAAAATAGCTGTCAAATAAATATTAACCATAATTCCAAAATAATAGCAGTCAAATTTTCTTGAAAAGAGAAGATTTTAAACAGAATGTATCAGAAGTGACAGTGCCTGCACTGCTTCAGGAGATGCTCTCTGGGATTTAGAGTTTTTAGTACATGAGAATGTTTAACCAAGATTATTTGCTTTCAGGGACTAAAATGTTTAGTTATATTTCATATAAAAAATATGTTGTTCATGAGAAAAGTGTGGCTGAAATTAGGAAAGCAACTCCATTTGTAATAGCCCCACAAAAAATAAAATACCTAGGAATTATCTTAACCAAAGAAGTGAAGGACCTCTATGATGAAAACTTTAAAATCTTGAAAAAGGAAATCAACACAGAACTTAAAAAATGGCAAAACCTCCCATGTTCCTGGATTGGCAAGATTAACATCGTGAAAATTGCAATACTTCCCAAGGCTATCTACAAATTCAACGCGATACCTATCAAAATTCCACCCTCATTCTTCAAGGAAATAGAAGAGGCAATCCAAAAATTCATATGGAACAATAAAAGACCCCGAATAGCAAAAACGCTACTCAATGGAAAGAACACTGCTGGAGGAATATCAATACCAAATTTCAAACTCTACTATAAAGCCATAGTAATCAAAACAGCTTGGTATTGGCATAAGAACAGACCTCAGGACCAATGGAATAGAATTGAAAACCCAGAAATGAACCTACAGACCTATAGCCATCTAATCTTCGATAAGGAAGCTAAAACAATAGAATGGAAGAAAGACAGCCTCTTCAGTAAATGGTGCTGGCAAAATTGGTTAACTACATGTAGAAAACTAAAGCTAGATCCTTATATATCACCCTGCACCAGAATCAATCCAAATGGATCAAAGACCTTGAACTCAAAGCAGACACTCTGAAAACATTACAGGATGGAATAGGAGAAACCCTAGGTCTCCTTGGCTCAGGTCGAAATTTTCTGAATAGAGACCCGGAAGCACAACAAATCAAAGACAGGTTGGACAAATGGGATTGCATAAGATTGCAGAGCTTCTGCAGGGCAAATGACATAGCTGGCAAGATCAATAGAAAGCCCACCGATTGGGAGAAGATCTTTACTAGCCATACAACGGACAAGGGTCTCATATCTAAAATATATTTGGAACTCAAAAAATTAAACCACCCAACAACAAATCCTCAAAGAAACAACTGCCCAATAAATAAGTGGGCGAAAGACTTAAAGAGAAGCTTCTCTGAAGAAGAAAGAAGGATGGCCAATAGACACATGAAGAAATGTTCAACATCCCTAGCCATAAAAGAAATGCAAATCAAAACAACATTGAGATATCACCTCACTCCAGTTAGAACAGCAAAAATCAAGAACTCTAACAACAACAGATGCTGGAGGGGATGTGGACAGAAAGGAACCTTACTTCATTGTTGGTGGGAATGTAAACTTGTTCAACCACTGTGGAAAGCAGTATGGAGGTTCCTCAAAAGACTTCACATAGATCTCCCCTATGATCCAGTAATCCCACTTTTGGGCATTTACCCAAATGTTTACAAACAAGACCACACTAAAGCTACCAGCACAACTATGTTAATTGCAGCATTATTTACCATAGCTAAGATATGGAACCAACCTAGATGCCCCTCAGTAGATAAATGGATCAGGAAAATGTGGTATATATACACAATGGAATTCTATGCCTCCATCAGAAAGAATGACATTTCCCCATTTGTTAGGAAATGGAAAGGTTTGGAAAAAATTATATTAAGTGAAGTAAGCCAGGTCCAAAGAAGCATAGGTCCCATGGTTTCCCTTATTTGCAATATCTAGTATAGGTATGAGTCAAGCGGAAAAGGTCAGATAATGTGATGTTAGGAAAATGAACCCTTAAATATGTATTTTAATGTTTTCGTTTCTTTCATGCATATGTTTCTAACGCATTTATAAGATTATTTCTTTGTTGCTTTGTATTTCCCTCCCCCACAGTGTAACCCCCACTTTCACTATATTTGATGTCAGTATAACATGTGGAGGAGATGGGGGCAAACAAGTCGTTTAAGGATTCAGGTGGACCTGTTGCAACAATGAGAAGTACAAAATGTCATGTCAAAACCAGCTTTACAATGTCGGTGTGTGGGGGGGGAGGGGGGTATAATTGGGTGGGGGGAGGGGGGTATAATTGGGTGGGGGGAGGGGGGAGGCGGGGAAGGGAGGTGAAGGGTAAACTAAGGAGGAGGCTGCAATGCTTGGTAAGAAATGTATGCATTATCCTGCCCATGTAATTGTAGCCCCTCTGTACAGTATGTTCTCAAATAAAATAAAATAAAATTTAAAAAAAAAAGAAACACTTGTAAAAAAAATAAAAAAATAAAATTAAAAAAAAAAGAAATATGTTGTTCAAATTTAATGAAAGGATAACAGCATATAGTAGAAAGAATGCTACACACTCATTGTGGTAGGCAGCAAAATACCTTCCCAAAATGTCTATATTCCTGAAATATCTAATCCCTCAAATGTAGATTTGCATTTTATACATACATGTATATATATATATATATGAAAGTTTGTAAAATAATCACCCTTCATTACCCAAGGAACGCAAATTTGAATAATTATCAGATGGGAAAAGTATATTCAAATGGGTACTTAAAAGTCTCAGCTGTAGTTGGAAAGGGACATGATTCTGTAAGAACCCTCAGAAAGATGTAAAGATGCTACATTAGAAGATAAAGGAAAAGACAACAACTCAGATTCTGAAGTTTCTGGAAAGCGGAAGTAAGTGCCTTTTCCACTAGAATCATCTGAAAAGTATTTCAGCTCTGTCGGTGGCTCGATTTTAATCTAGTGAGACTTCTTTTAGATTTCTGTCCTTTAGAACTGCAAAATGATAAATACGGGTTATACAAGCCACTTAACTTGTAGAAATTTGTTACAACAGATTTGACTGAGTAAACTAAGTCAAATACAGCCTTTTCCTGATGCAACTACAGGGACACCACATATCCCAGTTTCTGAGAATAAGAAAAAGTTGCCAATGGCTTTGTACACATGTGTGGTGTTCATACTACTAAGGGCTTTGCATTAATGAAGTCTTGAAATTATAAATAATATCTAAATAAAGACCTCCCTATCTTAATTTTCACATTTGGGGATCATTAAGTACTAAAGTTATGTAGAAGATGAGGGTAAGAATATAGAAATGAAATCTGTCTCCTAATATTATAAAGATAATTTATGTCATTTTGAATTATAGTCTTTAAAGTAATAAAAAATAAGGTATAACAGAAACAGAAACTGAATTTTTTATCCTTCCTAACTTGCCAACAGAAAATAGAAAATCCAGTAAAGATACAAGAATCCCAGGATGGTATAGGATGTTATAGGATCACTAGATGTTGAAAAAGAAGATAACAAAAATGCGTTCCTTGGAACAATGGGAAACAAACTCCACACCGAAAGATTGTGATATAGCTAGAAAATAGTTTCCACTATTCTCTCTTTGATATTTAAGATTGTTTACCCAGCAAATTTCCTCTCTTAAGTAATTACTATTTATTAATACTCAAGGGTTTGCAGCATATATCCCAGCAATAAATAATGCTTCTAAATGTAAAAAAAGAATGATACTAAGAGTAACCAAGGCTATTGTGTTGCTATAGCTGATAAATAAGAATGATTTTTGTGAATAGTCAAACGATTTTGATTTTTTTCATACCTTTCCTCTTCTCCAACATGACAAATCCTAGTCAAGATATGCAAAACATTAAAAAAGGATTTTATATTTTTATTGTTCACACTAAAGCAAATACACTTTTCCTCTTTGCAAGATTGATTTTGAAAGAGTCAGACCCTCACAATTATTGTATAGACAAAAGTTTGCCGCTTTGGCTTAGGTATTTTCCTGCCTTTGGGCATTGCTCTCTATTATTTTGGCAACTACACAGAAAAACAAGATAAATCCATTATGCTTATGTTGAATTGTTCAAATTCAAACTACCTCCAAACAAAGTTTTCTCTTCCCTTCTACACTGCTAGTTGAAGTTTAAATGATAACAAAAATGTCATACTTTAATGTACATTCTCATTGAAACCAGTGAAAACAGGAATGTCTGTGATTGCTTTTTTAAAATGCTTTCAAATATTTTCCTTGGCTATTTTCATTATTGTCTTTGTTCCATCTTCTAATCAGTAACACAGGGTTACACAAAAAGATCTTTCTAAGGAATACGATGTTAGTCAAAAAATAAATGTATAATTAAAGATTTTCATCACTTAAGAGATTGAAAAGCTCAGAAGACATTTTGCTATTACTGGAATGGTTCTTAAACTAAGTGAAATGCATTTAAATGTGACAGTTGTTCCAAACAATGATTATGGCTTGTACTTTTCTCCTTCAATGAGATGAGTAACTCATGAAACCTCTGAGAACCCTGGAGGGCATATCGATTTTAGGGTAGAAGAGTTAATGTTAGAAAGCCAAGGGAGATTCCTAAAACAGCACTGGCTATCACTTATCAGTTAATTATACTTATGACATATAAGTATACAAACATGTAAATATGAATTGAGTGAGAAATGTGTGATTTACACAGTTGATTCAATGACAACTAAAACTAGAAAACAATTCTCTACATTTATGTAAACTATTATATCTAGTGAGGATTTAAAGTTTTAGATAGGTATTTTAACATTTACATCAAAATATTTGTTTATTTCTTATTTTTGTCGATCCTAGGGTTTGAAATCTGGGCCTGGACGTTTTTCTCAGCTGTTCAGCTCAAAGCTAGTGCTCTATCACTTGAGCCACTGCCAGTTTTCTGGTGGTTCATTGAAGATAAGTGAATCATGGACTTTCCTGTCTATGCTGGTTTTGAACCATGATTCTCAGCTCTCCGACTCCTTAGTAGCTAAGATTACAAATATGAACCACTGGCACCTAGCCACATAATTATTTTTTACACATTTATGAAGTAGGGAGTGGTAATCCCATTCCTTTATAACTTGTGTAATGATCAAGCTATATCATATCTATTAGTTTCTGTATGTAACATTTCTTTTTAGTGAGGCTGCTCAAAACCTTATCTTTTGGCTGTGATGAAATGTCTATTCTTAGCTATAATCACTTTGTTTCTTATGGTATATAATTAATATATTATCTTTTAGTCATGGAAGTCTGCTAATTAAAGTTATATAAAACATGAATTCTACTGTGAAAGAAATTCATGAATCTATTACTTGTTTTTGGAAAACAATTATGCCTCTTGTTTTCAATTATATTCTGTGGGAATGTGTAGTATTTATTGATAGTTATATTATATCAAGTTGATTCAAACTTGTTTTTGAAAATTGCACACTAAACACAAATATACTTCCACTTTCTTCTTCCACATAATTAAAATAACAGTAAAGATAAGATAGGTATTAGTGGCTCATGAGTAGAATCCTAGAATCTCAGGAGGTAAGACCTGAAGATTTTGGTTCAATGTCAGTCCAAACAGAAAAAAATGTGAAAATTTATCTTCAATTATCCATCAAGAAGGAGAAGGTAAGGATGTGGCTCAATGAATAGTGTCATCACCCATGTGCAAAAAATACAATGGAGATCATTAAACATTGAGTTCAAGCCTTAAAAATGGCATATGCGCAGAAGACAACAATAAAAAGTACTATGATCATCAATAATGAAGAAAAATAGTAGAAAAGTTACTGAGAAATGTTGTGTTAACATCTGCAGGACAGAAATCATTTGACAGAATTTTAATTCATGAGAGGGAAAAATCAAAGTCTCATTTGGACAATCTTATGGTACTCATTTGTGTTGAAACCTGGTTATTGGGAAACAAGTGAAAGAGTAGATTGGATTACCTGTCATAGTAGACATTGCGTGTGAATATGCACAATCCCACTCTGCAAAAATCTAAACTTGTGCTTTGTAATTTAAATACAACCTCATGTTAGAGATTGTTTGGTTCACATAGACAAGGGTCTTTATTTTGAGGTTTCAGACCAGAGCTTTGTTTATAACCACTCCTGCTTTAACCCCTTCCCTTGCCTTACTTAGCTGACACCAAGCCAAGTTTTTGAACTAAACCCCACTGCCTTAATCACTCTCTTTCTCCAGCTACAACTCATTTCACATGCTATTTATGTCTTAGCATTACTTGTTTTCATTATAATCCCCACCAGAAAACTCATATATTCATGTAAACCCACTTTAAATAACCTAGTTAGAAAAGGGAGTAAGTGTTTAGCATTGGCTGAGGCTCTCATCACTAGGTTTGCTCCCACAAATCTGTGCTACACTATCTCTTTTTTCTCCATGGCTTTTGAGTCTGACAAATGATTGATTTGGTTTGATGTAATTCCATTTATCCAGACTAACTTTGATATTTTGTGCTTCGTGATCTTTGGAAGTTTTGACCTATGCCAAGGGGCCCTCATGTTTCCCCTAACCCTTTCTGTAACATTTTCAAAGTATCTGACTTACATTGTGGTCTTTGATCCATTTGGAATGGATTCTGGTGCAGGGAGGTATACACGGATCTAACTTCAGTTTTCTGTGTACAGCCAATTCTACCAGCACAATTTTTTTAAGAGACTGTCTTTCTTCCATCCTGTTTCTGGCTCCCTTATCAAAGATAATGTGCCAATAGGAGTGGATTCATTTCTGGGTATTCAATTCTGTTGTATTGATGGAATTCTGTGCTTCTATTGGAAAGAATGGCACTATCCCATTCATGAGGAAATAGAAAGACTGGGAAAAATGATGTTTAGTGAGATAAGCTAGATCTAATTAAATATATGCTGCATTGTTTTCCTCATTTGTAATAACTAGAATATGTCCATAAATATACAAGTTAATTCAGTAGTTAGTAAACGACAAATACATATAGTTGGACATGATTAAGTAACATCACTTTAAGCATTCACATGGTGAAAACAAGTGAAGCTATTGTGAGGAGATGATCACAATGACTCAATATCTATGTGCATATGACCATATTGTAATGAACTCTTAAAATCAATCATGCATGTGAAATACATATATCTGTATATAATTTTAATAGGTGTCATAAAAATAGCCGACTTCCCTGTAATCTCGAAGCAAAATTCTAAGTTTAGAAGATAAAATTGAGGAAAGTTTTAAAAACCAAAACTAAAATACATAGAGGAAAAAGTGGAAGAGAAAAGAAAAAATAAGATGAAAAGTAGAGTAGCTATCTATTGAAAAATTCATAAACAATTTCCAGAACTATACAAGAGAGCTTGGGTAGAGCTCAGTTGTAGAACTAGAATAATATATACAAAGCCATGGGTTCAATCTCCAAGAAGTCATAATAAGTTAATAAATAGTAATAATAAAATAATTACAAATGCTTTCATGTTAGAGATGCCTGAATCCTAAACAGTATACAAATTACTCTCAATTCTTGTATATAATGACATAAAATTACAAGAATAAAGAGGTAATAGTTTTCCTTTTCTATCCTTTCCTTTTGTTTTCTATTTTCTTCTTCTCTTTTTTCCTTTGGCACTACTGATGCTTGAAGCTGCTAAGGCTCTGACTGCTTTGAATTATTTTTCAGATAAGGTCTTACCTTTTGGCCAAACCTTCCTTAAGCAATAATCTCTTACCTCTGGCTTCCACAAATGTGAGATATCAGGGAAATTACACTATATCTAGCTGTCTTTGTTTTTGTAGTTTCTCACGATTTTTTTGGTCAGAACTGTCCCTGGATGTCAGTGTTCTAAAGTTCTGCCTTCTAATTAGCAAAGTACATTTCATTCCAAGTTTGGACTCAGACTATTTTTCAATGTATACATTCAATATTGACTTCTATTTTCTAGATATTAAATTCTATTGAGGTTAGTATGGATTTTTATGATGTTATAATAAAAACACAGAAATCCATTGAATATTTTCCCAGTTTCTTTAAATATTTATAACTATGACATGACAAGTAGGACATTAATATTTCACAAGTACCTTAAGCAGACTTCAGTTGTTTTAATAATTTTGTGCACATATTAATCCAATAAAATTTTATCAACTCTATATTAATATATATTTACAGATACGTTTCTTTACCAAAATTGAGTCTCATTTTTCCCTTTTATAATTAAACCCACTACTTCTTTTTGTCTCATCCAAAACCTGTTTCATTCTGGAAACCAACACATTTTTTTTCTCCAGCTTCTAGATCATGCAATAAATAAGCTTTTAGGATTGCCTTCAAATTTTTGGTAGATTATTGCCAGTTGTTTTATGCCTTAATATTGTATTCCGACTAGTTGCCTTTGGTTCTGTCATTATAAAATGTAACACAATTCATTTCCCACTCACCTGAGGAAAGCCTGAACTGATTTCCACTTCTATGACTAGAGGAAATAATGCTGCTCTAAACATCTGTGTTTTGGTCTTTGGGTGAATGTTACATTTCATTTCCATGAGACAAAGCCGGAAGAGCTCCATTCCTGTGCTATACTGTGGGTGGTTGCATATTTCATATTATAGGAAACTGTCAAACTGTTTTCAGAAGTGACTTTCCCATTTGACATTCCTGCCAGCATCCAGTTCCTCTGTTTCTTTATAGCATTTATTATGGACATTATTGTATTATGTGAAGTAATTCTCATGCATGTTTTATGATTTCATTTTAGCTTTAATGTGCATTCATTTGATGACTGATGATGCTTTTCTTGTCCTTATTTTTCACAAGATGTACTTTGCTAGGTTCCAATTGATTTTTTTTTTTATGTTCCAGTCGTGGGGCCTGAACTCTGTGCCTGGGCGCTGTCCCTCAGCTCTTCAGCTCAAGGCTAGCACTCTACCACTTGAGCCACAGGGCCACTTCTGGCTTTTTTTTTTGTTTTTGCTTATGTGATGCTGAGGAATCGAACCCAGGGCCTCAGGCATGCAAGGCAAGTGCTCTACCACTGAGCCACCTACCCAGTCCCCCAATTGATTTTTTTTGACATTAGGTTTTTAGAGTTCTATGTAAAGTGTAGATTTGAGGCATTCTTCAGGTACAAAATTTCCAACTATTTTATCCTTAACTATTGATACCCTTCATCATCATCAGCAGCAGCAGCAGCAGCATCATCATCAGCAGCATCATCACTATTAGTATTACTACGATTAATTTTGTACGTGTATGTATGGTCCTGGGGATTGAACTCAGGGCCCCTGAGATTTGTTGCATTTTGTTAACAATTTATCATTTGAGTCATGCCTCACTTCTGGCTTTTTTGCTGATTAAGCAGAGATAAGATTCTCAAGAACTTTATTTTTTGGATGCCTTCAAGCAGAAATACTCAAATCACAACGTAGTTTGTTATATATGAGCACCCTGCTCCCAACATCTATTCACTACTTGTATGACCTTTCATAGACTAAATTATTTTTTTTCTTTTTTTTTGTTTTTGGTCGGTCGTGGGCTTGAACTCTGGACCTGGACACTGTCCCTCAGCTCTTCAGCTCAAGGCTAGTGCTCTACCACCTGAGCTACAGTGCCACTTCCCCTAGACTAAATTATTTTACAATTTCATTGATTACTACTATATAAAGTTTTCCTTTCATATAATTTTAATGCCATATTTAAGTATGCTTCATCTCCAAAATTGTCAAGACATCTTCCTTTGCTTTATATTTACATCACTCTTTTTGTTTTATATGCCATCTTCAAAACCTGCTTTAAGATAATATTTGAATAAATTGTTATATTTAAGTCAACGTTAACTTTTTAATTCTCCCCAATATTGTCTAATCTATCACCACTTATTAAAGAGAATGTCATTCCACAAGTGTTTGGTTTTACATTCTTATTAAATATTCCTTGATAATATGTATGTTCCTCTAATCTGGTGCCCTATAGACCCATTGAACTGTATAATCTTTCCTATACAAATATAACAATTTTACACTAACAGCTTTAATAGTGGACAGAGAAATATATTCCAGTTTATTTTCCTTTGTCAATGAGTCAAAGAGTGTTGGTCAGGTGTTTTAAGAAATTGTCAAAAACTTATAAATAAAATTGTGAAGCTGTGCACTGATGGCTCATGCTTATAATCCTAGCTGCAAAGGAGGCTGAGATCTGAGGATTGTGGTTCAAAGCCAGCTGGAATTGGAATGTCTGTGAGTCTTTTATCTCCAATTAACCACCAGAAATCCAAAAGTGGCAAAGTTGCTGAATGGGTAGAGCACTAACTTTGAGCTGAAGAGCTGAGGGACAGTACCCAGGCCCACATTTCAAGCCCCAAGAATGACCAAAAAAGGGGCGAGGAAGTAGGAGAAAATATGTATCCTCCAATCCATAAAAATTACATGTCTCAATTTATTCAGATTTTTGCCTTTACATTCAGCATCTTATAATTTTCAATGATGGTGGGTGAAATACATTTTGAAGATGTGTGGAGATAGCACAAAGTCATTCACAGAAAACCATTGAAAAATAAGGGGCAATGGGAATGGAAAAAGAGAGAAACAGCTTAATCAGGCCATTGATCAATATATGCGTGTGCAAAATATTTCAATAAGATTTCTTCATGCAGTTAATATACACCAATTAATAAATATCTTCCAAAAGCATTGGTATTCAAGTATGACATAAAGGCTAAATACAGATTGCGTGGTGAATGAAACAAAGATAGATGAGAAAATACATACTTATAGTAATTGTGTAAACAAACTAAGAAATTTGGTCAACTTACTGAAGGCTCATGGCTCATTAGAGTAGAAGGCCATTGGTATCTAAGATAATACTAAAATGTTAGACTTGAACCTGTCTTTAAGATTGCTTAATGATGAAGTAAAGTCAATAAAGGACATGTTTGGCAAATAAAGTCAAATGATAATTTAGAGACAAATGAAAATAAATAATATACATATATATCTATAAACATGTATGTACACATCTGTATATTCATATATATGTATATTTAGGTATTTGTATATATACACCTAAGAAGTATGAATATATGCATATGTACACATAGTGTTTATACATATATATTTATTTAAAGAGACTTGAATCAGAAATATATAAAGATCATATTAATGCCAATGAAAAACTTTAACCATCCTGAATAAGTTTTCAAGAAGTCCAAATACATATCTCTGTAATATACCAACAACCAAAGAACATATGGAAAGATCATAACATACCTAGACATTGCATACATATAGAGATTAGTGGAAATAGAAACAATAATATGATAGCACTGCACAACCACTATGTAGAATTTGGAATCCTTATACATTGGTGTTTAGAACGTAAAATTATATAGTCAGTTTGTTAAACATACTGGAAAACTTTAAGATATTACACATATACTTGCTCTTATTTTCCAGCATTTTGAATCATAATTTGACATCCAAAATAGATTTCAACACATGCCCAATGAGACACATGTACAAGAATATACATAGAAAAACCTTTTACAATAATATATAATAAAATATTGAACTGACCATTGAGGACGTTATACAATTTTACACATGCATACAAAACCATATGCTCTATCCGTGAGAAAAATTTACTTGAACTTACTTGGGAAACACTAATATTATATGGAAGAAATGGATGAAATATACTGCATTTTCTAATTAAATGAGCTTTTTTAAATTGGCACATCTGTAGTGGTAGACTATGAAGTAATGATTGGTCAATGGAGGGTAGGTTGAAATGATTACAGGAAGTGACTACTAATAAATATTGGAGTATTTGAGAGGATAATGACGATAAAATGTTCTAGAACTGAAGGTGATATTCATAGTCCAACTCTAACTTTCTAAGAATCATTGTACTTTATCGAAGTATTACAGAATGCATTTGCATTAACCGTACGAAAAATTTTAGAGTAGTAGTGGGTGAATCTGTGTGGTAATTTAGGATTTAAATTCACAGAATTCTGTAATAAGTTTAGTATGTTGATGAATGAGACTATCAATAAAATATGATCTGTGACATATCCTCTAAGTGACTATATGTGATATTGCGAGTCAGTGAATATTCTACAAAATTGTGTAAATTGAGGGATGAGATAGGATTGAGAAGGATGAGGGAAAATGAACATCAAGATGCACTGTACTGGGCTGGGAATGTGGCTTAGTGGTAGAATTACTGGTAGTGTGAAGCCCTGGTTTGATTCCTCAGTACTACACAAAGAAAAAAGCTGCTATTGGCACTGTGACACAAGTTGTAGAGTGCTAGTATGAGGAAAAGAAGCTCAAGGACATTGCCCATTGTCAAGACCCTACGTTCAAGACCCAGGACTGTCCAAAAAAAAAAAAGGAAGGAAGCATTGTATTAAGACAGGCACTAGTGGCTCATGCCTGTAATCCTAGATACTCAGGAGGCTGAGGATTGAGGTTTGAAGCCAGCCAGGAAAGTCTGTGAGATTCTTATCTCCAATCAAAGCTCAGAACAATCTGAAAGTGCTGCTGTTCGTACAGTCATAGAGTTCTAGTGTTTATCCATAAGAGCTCAGGGGCAGCACCCAGGCCTACAGTTCAAACCTCAGGAGAGAAAAAAGGAAAACAAAATAACTCACTAAACACTATTTATAAACTGCATGGTCAAAGATGATTAGAATAAAATACAAGTCATTTTAGGGACCAAATACAGATAGAATTCACAAGTTGTTTACAGGGGCAAAGTAAATTTTATATCACGCAGTTTGAGTTGAAATTTGTTCTTCAGTCTTATTAAATCATTCTTAAAATTGACAATACTTCCAATTATAGGTCAATTTCATTGAGGAACAGATTGAATTCTGCTGTCTTTTCATAGCAAATCACAGTGGTGAATTTTTTGGCTCTTGCTGATATATATCTGATATTTTAAAGTAGATTTGCAATTCTATAATATTAATTTAATCTATCAATTCATTAGGGTAATATTGGTCAGATTTTTTTCCAGTAAATCTTATCCCTTATAATAAATGAGAGCATGCTATGTCAGTCTCCTATTAATATGACAAAACAGTTTATACAATCAACTTAAATGGAGGAAAGATTAATCTTGGCTTCTGATTTTACACATTTCAGTTTATGTTTTTTATCCTCATTGCTTTGGGTTGGTGGTGGAACAGTACCCCATGTCAGGAACATGAGATGGAGTATGTGTATTCATGGAAGCCAGGAAGTAAAGAAGAGGAGGAATAGGAGAGGGAGAGGGAGAAAAAG
Organism: Dipodomys merriami; assembly: GCF_024711535.1. Lineage (NCBI taxonomy): Eukaryota > Metazoa > Chordata > Mammalia > Rodentia > Heteromyidae > Dipodomys > Dipodomys merriami. The sequence goes on from NW_027202770.1 coordinate 133,826, forward strand.
GAGGAGGGGAAGAGAGAGGTGGAGAAGGAAAAGGAAAAGGAGATAGGGAAGAAACAGAAGGAAAAGGAGGAAAGGACTTTGATCTTATTGTCCTCTTTGATCACAAGTTCTTAGTGACCAAATCTCTACAATTGTGCCCACTTGAAAATGTTCACCACCTCTTTATGGTAATATAGTGAAAACTAATTATTAATCCCAATACTTTATGATTTCAGATTTAATTTCTAGAATGGGGGGGTAGATATTTCTGTACAATTGTGAAAACTTCTGTTTCTAAATATTTACTTGAATTAATCAGAGGAGCTATTTGGCATGGAGTTGGTTTGGTTATACAATTGTTGGAGAGATGAATGAAATGTTTAGAATGCAAATACATTTTATTTAACAGATAAAGAAACTTCAAGATATTTCATTTTTGATTTTCAAAAATGACTATTTCATTCAACTCATAATGAGTTGAATTTTTCATAACTTTATGGCATTTTTATTCAAGTTTTTTGTCATCTTTAATGAGGTTCATTCTTTCAAGTTGAAAGAAAAATGAATACTATAACTTATAAGGAGAGTCGTTATAATATGGATTTTCTGCAATTCAACAATAAGATATATTCAAATCTATAGGAATAATTGGATAAGTCATATATCTTGCTTTAGTTATCTCATATTGACATTGATTCAATTTCTTAAAATCAGTGTTGACATAAAATACATAAAATTCAGTGTTTCTCTGAAATGACTTGGTACTTGAACCTCAGAAAAACATGACCAGTAACTAAGATTTCTTCATATTCAAAAAATATATGAATATACATTTTTTTTGGGTCCAGTCGTGGGCCTGAACTCTGGGCCTAGGTGCTGTCCCTCAGCTCTTCAGCTCAAGGCTAGCGCTCTACCACTTGAGCCACAGCGCCACTTCCGGCTTTTTTCTTTTTGCTTATGTGGTGCTGAGGAATCGAACCCATGGCCTCAGGCATGCAAGGCAAGCGCTCTACCACTGAGCCAACTTCCCAGCCCCTGAAACTACATTTTTATGTCAAAAAAGTTTAGGGTACAAACAATAGAAAATCATGTAGCCACAGTAGAAAAAATTTAAAGTTAATAACAAATTGTTTCATTCAGCTTGACAGAGACTATTGATTTTAGCTTACATGAGACATTTGATTAATGATCCTTTTGTAGCTTTTGAATAATAGAGTATTTCAATTTGTCCAAAGATTATGTCATTTAAACCTTCGAGTGTATATTTTTTTAATAAAAATGAAAGTATTTTTCCACAGTGCAGGTTCAGATTTAGTAACTAAATAAATATCTAAATGTTAATTTGTTAAATTGACCTGTGAATTTCAAATTATAAGAAATTTATTTTATTCTCAGATATATTATGTGCTGAATATGAGTATCTCAATCTTCTAATCCTGGCTACACTGGAAACTGGGGTTCAAAGCCAGCCTCGGCAAGAAATTTTGTGAGACACATCTCAATCACACACACACATAAACACACACACACACACACACACACACAAACACACACACACACACACACACACACACAGAAAGCCAGAAGTGGAGTTGTGGATCAAATGTTAGGGCACTATCCTTGAGTGAATAAAAGTAAGGGATAGGCCTTCAGTTCAAATTACAAGAACAACACACATACACACACACTCACACACACACATACACAGAGACGCATACAATCCAATATTATGTCTAAATTCTTTTTTTAAAGTAAATTGTTATTTTTTATTGTGAAAATACTGTACAGATGGGTTACAATTACATGGGCAAGATAATGAGTGCATTCGTTATCAAGCATTGTAGCCTCCTCCTTTGTTTCCCCTTCCCATCCCTTCCCATCCTCCCTACATCCCCACCCAATATTCCCCGCTCCCCCATCCAGCACCAAAGTTGTAAATTTCCTTTTTGATAAAATGACTTGTACATTTCATTGTTGCAGTGGGTCCACCTGTATCCCTAGTTAAATGATTAATTCTTATTTTAGTTTGAAGAAATAAACAATATCATGAAAAGTAATATTTGTTACATATACTGCAACTTTTGTGAAGTGGTTTTTAGTACAACATGTTTTAAGGTATAGCATAGGTTATTAAAATTAATGTCAATCTATTAAGAGTTATAATTCCTCATAACACCTTGGAGTGAAACATTTGGTAGGTTTTCTATAGTCTTTAGAATTATTCAGAATAAAAGAAAGAAAGGAAGGGAGAATGGGAGAAAAAATAAAGAAACCAAGAAAGAAACAAAGAAAAAGAAAGAAAGAAGAGAGAAAGAAAGAAAGAGGTGGGGATGGAGGGAAGGAGGGCAGGAGCAAAGAAGAAAAGAAAGGAAGGAAGGAGCACACAAATTCCCACCTCCTCTGGGACACAGCAAAGGCAGTACTCAGAGGCAAGTTTATAGCTCTGAGCTCCTACATCAACAAATTGGAGAGTTCTGAAACCAACAATTTAATGAGACATCTGAACCTCCTTGAAAAAGAGCAGCAAGATAAACCCCAATCCATTAGACGGAAAGACATCATTAAAATTAAATCAGAATTAAATGAATTAGAATCCAAAAAATATAGAAAGAAGGAACAAAATAAAGAGTTGGTTTTGAAAAAAAATTAAAAAAATTGACAAACCCATAGCAAATCTTATCAGAAAAAGAAGAGAACACACCCAAATTAATAAACTCAGAGGTGGGAATGGAAACATAACCACAGATACAACTAAGATTCAGAACATTGTAAGGGAATAATTCTCAAAACGTTATGCTAATAAGTCTGAGAAATTGGCAGAAATGGACCTTTTCCTAGCAAATATTGACATGCCAAAACTAAACCTAGATGAATTTAACCATCTTAACAGGCCCATATCAAGCATTGAAATAGAAACAGCAATAAGAGACCTCCCATCTATGAACAGTCCAGGACCAGATGGTTTTACAGCGGAATTCTAAAAGACCTTCAAAGCAGACCTCACAAAAATACTCCTCAAACTCTACAATGAAATTGAAAGAGAAAGTTCACTACTGAACTCATTCTATGAAGCCATCATAACCCTCATCCCAAAACCAGGCAGTTACTCATCAAAGAAAGAGAACTATAGACCCATTTCTTTGATCAACATTGATGCAAAACTTCTCAACAAAATTTTGGCTAATCGACTTCAACAATTCATCCAAAAAATCATACACCACGATCAAACAGGATTCATTTCAGGGAAGAAAAGTTGGTTCGATATACACAAATGAACTAATAGTATTCATCACATCAATAGGAGCAAGGATAAGAACCACATGGTTATCTCAATAGATGCAGAAAAAGCATTCAACAAGATCAAACACCCCTTTATGATGAAGGATTTGGAAAAATTAGGAATCCATGGAACATTCCTCAATACAATAAAGGCTGTATATGACAAGCCTACAGCCATCATTATACTTAATGCTGAAAAACTAAAGCCATTTCCTCTTAACTCAGGAAAAAGAAAAGGATGTCAACTCTCTCCACTTCTCTTCAATCTAGTATTAGAATGCATTGCTACAGCAACAAGACAAGATGAAAACATAAAGGTAATCCAAATAGGGAAAGAAATAAATCTCTCCCTCTTTGCAGATGATATGATCTTTTATTGAAGAAATCCCAGAGACTCTACTCACAAATTACTCAAGCTTATTCAAAACTTTGGCAAAGTAACAGGGTATAAAATTAACCCCCCAAAATCTCTGTATGCCAAGAATGAGAAAAGTGTGGCTGAAATGAGGAAAGCAACTCCATTTGTAATAGATCCACAAAAAATAAAATACATCGGAATTAACTTAACCAAAGAAGTGAAGGAACTCTATGATGAAAACTTTAAAAACTTGAAAAAGGAAATCAAAACAGAACTTAGAAAATGGCAAAACCTCCCATGCTCCTGGATTGGAAAGACTAAAATCGTGAAAAAGGCAATATTTCCCAAGGATATCTACAAAGTCAATGCAAAACCTATGAAAATTCCAACCTAATTCTTCAAGGAAATAGAAGAGTCAATCCAAAAATTCATATGTAACAATGAAAGGCACCGAATAGCAAAAACGCTCCTCAACGGAAAGAGCACAGCTGGAGGAATATCAATACCAAATTTCAAACTCTACTATAAAGCCATAGTAATCAGAACAGCTTGGTACTGGCACAAGAACAGACCTCAGGACCAATGGAATAGAATTGAAAACCAACAAATGAACCTACAGACCTTTAGCGATTTATTTTTTGATAAGGGAGCTAAAAAAATAGAATGGAAGAAAGACAGCCTCTTCAGTAAATGGTGCTGGAAAAATTGGTTAACTACTTGTAGAAAGCTAAAGCTAGATCCTTATATATCAACCTGCACCAGAATCAACTCCAAATGGATCAAAGACCCCGGAGTCAAATCAGACACTCTGAAAACATTACAGTTTGGTAAACGAGAAACCCTAGGTCTCCTTGGTGCAGGCTGAAATTTTCTTATAGAGACCAGGAAACACAACAAATCAAAGAAAGGTTGCACAAATGGGATTGCATGATGTTGCAGAGCTTCTGCATGGCAAAGGACATAGCTAGCAAGATCAATAGAAAGCTCACAAATTGGAAGAAGTTCTTCCAATTTGTGAAGGGGAAGGGTCTCATATGTAAAATATCCTTGGAACTCAAAAAATTAAATCCCCCAACAACAAATCCTCAAAGAAACAACTGCCCAATAAATAAGAGGGCTAAAGACTTAAAGAGAAACTTCTCTGTGGAAAAAGAAGGATGGCCAATACACACATGAAGAAATGCTCAACCTCCCTAGCCATAAAAGAAATGCAAATCAAAACAACATTAAGATACCACTTCACCCCAGTTAGGAAGGCAAAAATCAAGAACTCTAATAACAACAGATGCTGGAGGGGATGTGGACAGAATGGAAACTTACTTCATTGTTGGTGGGAATGTAAACTTCTTCAACAACTTTGGAAAGTATTATGGAGGTTCCTCAAAAGACTCCACATAGAGCTCCCCTATGACCCAGAAATCCCAGTTTTGGACATTTACCCAAATGTTTACAAACAAGACCACACTAAAGCTATCAGCACAACTATGTTTATTGCAGCATTATTTACTATAGCTAAGATATGGAACCAACCAACTCAGATGCCCCTCAGTAGATTAATGGATCAAGAAAATGTGGTGTATATATACACAATGGAATTGTATGCCACCATCAGAAAGAATGACATTGACCCATTTGTTAGGAAATGGAAAAACTTGGAAAAAATTATTTTAAGTGAAGTAAGCCAAGCCCAAAGAAACATAGGTCCCATGGTTTCCCTTATTTCTTTGTTGCTTTGTATGTCCCTCCCCTACAGTGTAACCCCTGCTTTCACTGTATTTGATGTCGATATAATTTGTGGAGTGGAAGGGGAAAAACAAGTCGTTTAAATAAGGATACAGTTGGACCCGTTGCAACAATGAGAAGTACAAGTTACTTTGGTGGGGTTGGGGAAACTTGGGTGGGGGGCGGCGGTAGGCTGGGAAGGGATGGGAAGGGGAAACAAAGGAGGAGGCAACAATGCTTGATAAGAAATGTACTCATTATCTTGCCCATGTAATTGTAATCCCTCTGTACAGTATTTTCATAATAAAATATTTAAAAAAAAAGAAAAAAGAAAGGAGAAAAGGAAGGAAGGAAGGAAGGAAGGAAGGAAAGAAGGAAGCAAGGAAGGAAGGAAGGAAGGAAAGAAGGAAGGAAAGAAGGAAGGAAGGAAAAATGAAGGAAGGAAGGAAAGAAAAATGGAATGAATGAAGGGACAAAAACAATTTATTTATAAAATCTGCTATTTATCCCAAAATAAATTTCATGTAAGTTAACACTTTAGTAAATGCAAGTTTGCAATTGTCACTTCTCTGCCTGTTCTCTATCCATGAATGAAAGCAACAAATGTAGTATCAGAAATAACCACGTGAATATGTTTGCATCTATAGTAAATATGCACAGAAATCGTTTTCTCATTTTCTATACATTATCAAGTAACTATTTACAAACAATTTACATTTAGTTATAAATATTCTAAAAATTGATGTAACCAAAGGATGTCAATGTATTATATAATGTGAACACTAGTATTTTTAATGTTAATAATAGTACAGTCTTCATGTTATACTAATTATAGCAATTATATTATGTATTTTATCAGAGAAATTAGCATCCTCTAATTTTGTTGTCTGTGGGAGCCCTAATAGCAAACATTATTAAAATCAAAGGAGATCTGTATTTCTGAAAGCAATTAAATCAATGGAGATTGTTCAAATACATCAGAAGGGTTTAGAAAGGTTGCACCATGTTTAAATGTTTACCTCTGATGTAATTCAAGAGCCACTAAACAATCATGCTTCACTTTGCCATCACTAAAATTATTCCCATTGTAAGAAGAATCATTCACCTAATTGACATGATATAGGTTTGTCCTTAAGATATTATATTCTATGAAATAATATCCAAATGATAAACTACACTAAGAGTTAAAGCAAAAGTTGCAAAATGTATTGGATGATGTAACTCCTTCCAGATACTCAGTTTGTAATTGTATTCCCCTGTCTGGTTACATTATAATCACCCTTTCAGAGATGACCCTGAAATAATGATCCTGATAAACGAAGCCTAATAAAACTACTCTGCCATGTGAACATCCAGCAAATAAAGTATAATGAACCAGAAATTAGACCGCTATATGACAAGGAATTCATTTGAATAACCATTTTTATAATCAATGTTCAAGCTTCTAGAGTATGGGTAATATACTCCTGATGTTTTTAAGCCACTTACTTTGAAGTATTCTCTTATAACAGCCCAATGGTTGACAAAACACAAAGTAGTTTTGATTTAAATTTGAAATTTTCAGAAAAAAAGTTTCATAATGTTTTATTATTTGAATTTTATTATCCAAACCTCCAGGTTAAAATATGTGTAAATGAGAAATTATTGAGGGGCAACTCTCTATTCAACTATCATAATTTTTTGAATATTTTAGTATCTTTAAGTAGTTGTACAAAGGAGTTTCCATTCACTGAAACAGTTTATGGATGCAGTGCATCTTGATGAATGTCATCTCTTTCAATATTCTCATCCACTCCTCCCAATTAACCCCAGTCTTTAAGTATCTAAATATTATGTTATGTATGGAATTATTTGCCATTTAACAAAGCAGTTTATGTGTACAATGCACCTGGAATTGTGTTACCACTTCAACATCTTCATTCCTATTTCACACTACCCGTTGCTTTGTATGTTTCAATTCTGGGAAGTATGCAATGGTTTCTTGCCTGTAATCTGTCCTTTTCCCCATCAATTTCCTACCTCTCTCACACTGCCCCTCACTGTCCTCTCTTGCAGTACACATTTAATGGTATTTATTTTGTTGGGCTTTGACTTAATCTTTTAAGAGAATAATAGTATTTCCACTAACTATGGACTCTGACACTTCAGATAATTCATTTGTACCTGCTTGCATACAATCCAGTATGTTTAACCCCAACGGTATATCCCCCGTTTTCACTGCATTTGATGTTGGTATAATTTGTGGAGGGGAAGGGCAAAAACAAATCGTTTAACTAGGGATACAGGTGGAGTCATTGCAATAATGAGATGTACAAGTTGTTATGTCGAAAAGGAACTTTACAACTTTGGTGTGATCAGGTGGGGAGAAGGGGGAAGTACGGAAAGGATGAGAATGGGAAAAAAGGAGGCAATAATGCTTGATAAGAAATGAACTCGTTATCTTGCCAATGTAATTGTAACTCCTCTTTACGTATTTTCACAATAAAAATTTAATTAATTGATTAATTAATTAAAAATAATTTTACCTTTATAAGCCCTTTGTATCTACCACAAATGAGGAAAATCATGCAACGTAAGTTTCTCTGGGTGCAATTAATTTCACTTAACATTATTATTTCTAAGTGTTTCATTTTCCTTAAGAATAGTGCAATATTATTCTTTCTGATGGATTAATGAAATTTGATTATTTATGTATATATATATATATGTATATATAAGTGTATACATACGTACATATATACATACTTGTAAATAGGGATCAATAAATTTATATACATATGACTTGTATATATATGTATATATGTACATATATGCATATGTATCTGTGTGTATGGGTATGTGTAAGTTGCCTGATTTCGCTCATTTGTTGTATTAGAATGTGGCTATAATTTTAAAAGTAAACAAACTTGGATGGTAAAAGAGAAAACATTAGACTTGGACAAGATAAATTATATGGGAGTCTAAAAATTTTTACAGTGAGATCAAATGGAGGATACCCTTGGGGGAGGATCACAAATGCTCAATAGCTATATGAATAATATCATATAAAATAATATTCAGCAAAATGATCTCCAAAAAATGATGATAGTTTTATTATTTTGCTTTTTCCTTCTGTCTTCTGTTGCTATTTTGATTTTTGTACCTTTGGTCTTATATGTAAGTTTTTAAAGGGCAAGGGGAAACACAAATGGTTGGACAAAGGGTGAACAAATGTAGCACTGCTATTCAATAAACACTACATTCAAAATGAACTATACTACCAGCATCCTTCAGTGTGAAGTTACTCCCTTTTTCCTTTTGTAATAATGAAAAACTGGGAAAGGTACTTTGAGATTATGTAAATATCTTATGTCTCATTAAACGTTTACTCACTAATTATAAAAATTAAAATTAAAAAAATGAACTATACAACTTATGGGGGAGGAAGGTTGAAAGGGAAAATTTGGGAGGTGACACTGTTCAAAAGAAATGTGCCCAATATCCGATTATGGAATTGTAACCCTTCTTACATAATCTTTTTTATTTTTTTAATTGTGAAAATACTGTCCAGAAGGATTACAATTACATGGGCAAGATAATGAGTACATTTCTTATCAAGCATTGTAGCCTCCTCCTTTGTTTCCCCTTCCCATCCCTTCCCATCCTCCCCTCACACACCGAATCAACCTTCACCCCTCCACCCCCTCACCCAATTTGTAAAGTTCATTTTTCGACATAACGACTTGTACATCTCATTGTTGCAATGGGTCCACATGTATCCTTATTTAAACAATGTGTTTTTTCCTTCCCCTCCACAAATTATACCAACATTAAATACAGTGAAGTCAGGGGTTATACCGTGGGGGAGGAACATACAAAGCAACAAAGAAATAATCTTATAAATATGTTGGAAACAATCGCAGAAAGAAAAAAAAACATTTGAATACATATATTAGGGTTCAAAAATTAAAAATGAAGTTCATAAGCAGGCCAGAGTAGGTATGTAAACATTAGATAAAATAGGCTTTAAATTAAAAATGGTATGAAAGTAAAAAGAGACAAAGAAGGACATTAAATATTGACAAAGAAAACTCTCCATCAAGGGGATATAACAATTCTAAATAAGAATGCCCTGAATCCTAGGGCTTCCAAGTTGATCAGGCAAATACTACTTAACCTAAAAATATGCATACATCCAAACACATTGTTTGCTGCTTGAGCACATCATTCTTAACTCTGGACAGGTCAGCCAGGTAAAAATGTAGCAAAAAAAAAAAAAACAACTTCAGAGCTAAATAACTGCAATGACAAGCTGTACCTAATAGATAGCTACAGAATATTTCATCTACCAGCATCACAACATATATCTCTCTCAGCAGCCCATGGAATGTTCTCATATATATATATCTTAAATCACAAGGAAAATCTGTGAAAATTCCAAAATAAAAATGAAATTACTCCTTGTATCCTGTCATACTACGATGGGACCAAATTAGATGTTGGCATCAAAAGGCATCACAGAAAATTCTGCAACTCACAGAGACTGAATGACATATTGCTAAATCATCTGTGAGTCACTGAAGAGATATGAAGGGAAGGTCCAACGTTTATGGAATTCAGTGGAAGTGAACACACAAAATACTACCTGCTCTGGGACACAACAGCACAGGCAATACTCAGAGGAAAATTTATAGCTTTGAGTATGTACAGGAATAAATTAGAACAATCTTGTATCACAGCACTAGGTCATTGAAAAAAAGGAACAAGCCAAACCAAAAACCGGAAGACAAATAATACAAATTAGATTAAAGAAGTAAATAAATCAGAGTCTAAAAAAAACATACAAGCAATCATAATTGACTTTTATCTACTAGTAACTCAGAAATTTGCCCAATGAATGTCAATGTAGCTATTTTCAGAGATAGACTCAACCAGCTCAAACTAGTGAACAAAAAATCTTCTAGAATTCTAAGAAGCAACATTCTATTTGACTTAAAAAAATTCTCGGTTGTTATTATTAAGCTGATTCATAGAGGGATTATGATTACATGAGTCAGGTAATGAGTACATTTCCTTTTATGAAATGTCTTTGGTTCCCTCACTTGTTCCTAGTCCCTCCCTCCTGTCCCCATCCTTGTGTTAAATAGTTCACCTTCATCAATGTTCAATTAACTCCACTGCTGCAATTTTTCACCATTTTCCCTAAAGCTCTGTCTCTACACCTCACCTTCCTGAAGACCTTCAATGAATATATCTGCATAAGGTAAAGACAGAATCATTACAAACTATAAAGAACTATAAAAACAAAACAAAAGAGGAGACTTCTGTTTCCATGTCTTATAGTTTGTTTGAGTATGTATATCATGTTATATAAATATAATTGTTTTTTATCATAAAGTCAACTAAGGCACTAAAGTATGATAACTTATAATGTTGCTTTCTATTTAATAATGCTTTTTATTTTAACATTAAAATTGTAAGTAACACAATTCAAGTCCTAGTGAAATTTTCAGATTTAATGTTAAATTTTCAAAATGTCTAATAGTTCCATTTTGGCAACCAAAATGAAAAACAGGGATGTTTTATCCTCAATAATGTCATTATTTCATACGCACAAAAGTAAAATAAATGTAATATTAATTCAGTGGAAATAAGAAATCAAATACATATCAATGAATCAATTCCATACATTAATAGATCTATTGATAACATTAATGAAACTAGTAAAGTTGGTTTTTCGACATAACATTTTATACATTTCATTGTTGTGATGGGTCTGCCTGTATCACTATTTAAACAATTTATTTTTTCCCTTCCCCTCCACAAATTATACCAATGGGGAGATGGGAATTAATGGGAAAGGTAAACAAAGGAACAGGCAACAATGCTTGATAAGAAATGTACTTATTACCTTGCCAATGTAATTGTAACCCCTCTGTAGGATATTTTCACAATTAAACATAATAAATAAATAAATAATAAAACCCAGTACTGGCAATATAAATTATTTTAAGAGAAAAAATTAATAAAACTTGTTTTAAGTAGATTACTTAAGACATGAAGCAAGTGATAATTTTCTTTTCCAGGTGAAGTTGATATACAAATCAAAACCCAAAGATTTCAGAGTTCTGTGTGCTTAATACGTGTCAATTTACACATATACTTGACTCATCTCAACATTATGTGAAGATAACTGAGAACAGGACTATAATAAAAAACATAATTGAAAATGTTTATTTTGTGAATGAATATGTCTTTTTTATATATCTTTATTTAATTTGAAAAATCTGGTAATTAATTTAAGTCACATCAACAATAATGAGAAATAAACATCCTCTAGCTCCTTAAAAGACAATCAATAAGACAAAAAGGAAACAACAAAGAAAAATATTGAACCTCATTTTGCACGTAGTCTTTGTATATTGTGGTGGCTTGTAATTGTAGAGTATGTGCCTATCCTATGAATATGGGCTCAAATTACTTGGATTACTGGAAGAAAATTTCAAAATCTAGAGCAGCTAACATAGCTGTGCAATTGTTTGTGGGTTTCTCTACAGTAGCAACTGGGCATAAACTGTACAAGGGAAATAATTTTAGTGCTTTGCAGGCAAGAATGTGATGAAAAGCATACTTTTATCTTCTTAGATGAAATAAGAAGACCACACATTAAAAGCTTACTAAATGACCAGCCTTTTAAAGAACAGTGCCATTTTTAAGGCACTCTAGATGATTCAAGTCCTTCATTCCAACCACAAACATTGCTGCCATTCACAAATCATTGCCAAGATGAATTTCCAGTTCTTTTTGATATTTCAAATGGTTTAGGAGTAACATAAGCAATAATTCAAGTTGTTGAGAAAATATAATTTAGAATAAGCGAACAAATCAGATTCAACTCCATAGCATAACCTTTAGGAAAAATGAACTAAGGAATATGGGGTGTCCTTTGTAATGTAATATTAGACATTAGGGAAAAATGCCAGAAAAAGACTCTGCAAGAAAAAAAGAAGTCTTTGATAAGATATACAAAAGATTACCCAGGTAAAAGTAATTTTACCTACATGTTCTATTATATAACATATTTTTGTCTGCTAATCAGAGAGACTCAAAAATATTTTTAATTATGATATGGAAAATGCATTGTCATAAATGAATTAAATCAGGGAGTTGATGGCACAGGAACTGGGTGTGGACAGATGCCAATAGCTGAAGGTGTCCTATTCCTAGCTCCTGGAGGGCTTAGATGTGAGGATTACCATGCAGATACAGTCTAGCGAAAAGAGTGTGTGAGACTCTCTTCTGCAAATAACCAACCAAAAGCTGTAAGAAAACTCTGGCTCAAGTGGTAGAGTGGTAGCCTTGAATGAAAAAACTGAGGGACAGAGCCCAAGCCCTGAGTTTAAGCCCTAGCAACAAGATGCATGGGTGCCCGTGCACGCACACACATGCTCACACACAAACACACACACACACACACACACACACACACACACAGATACACCCCCACACACACACACAGAGAGGAAGGTGGTAATGATGAGCTGAGCTAGAACTGGGGCCAGTCCTGAGGCATAGTCACAGTAAACTCTCAAGGCAGATCAAGTGGTTTCTCCCTAAGTCCTTCTTGGGCTGAGTGGGTCTGGGCCATGGCAGTAAGTTCCATGGAATCTGCCTCTCCATCCGTGCATGGTGCCATAGGACTGCGGGTAGGACACTATGGGTGCTCCTTTGTAGTCGGTCCACAATTGCAAACCTTTATCTACCCCCAAGCACTGGAGAGGAAAGCAGGGCTCCAAGCCCTGGGACTCCTGTCATAGCGACTGCTACAAGCATCAGGTAGCCGGCTGTGGATTCCTGAGCCTACAAGTCTTTCATGAGCCCAACTCAACACCTGCCCAAAGTGTGCCTACAGATTCGCACTCTTTTGATACCCACATGAGTGGGCATCACCAGTTATGCCATCTTGCAGCTCCTGCCCCTCCTTTGCCCAGAACTATGATCTGAGATGTCAGTTTACTGCTCAGATACACACTGCACCCATGACTGATGCCATTCTGATGACCCAGGTGATGACCTCCATGCACCAAGGCTGGAACCTTCTCTGATATTCTGGCCTGTTCCATACACAAAGGCCGCCAAAGAGGCTGCTCTGAAGACACCTAGACATTGGGTGACCCGGCCCTCAGGGGCCCATTGGAAAGTAGTCTGCCTAGAGCCACAGAGTGAGGTCCAAGCAGGTGTTGGTCACGGGGCTCGAACTCTGGGCCTGGGCACTGTCCCTCAGCTCTTCAGCTTACCACTTGAGCCATAGAGCTCCTTCTGGTTTTCTGGTGGTTCCTTGGAGATCAGAGTCTCCTGGATTTTCTTGCCTGGGCTGGCTTTGAACCACGATCCTCAGATCTCAGCCTCCTGAGGAGCTAGAAGGACATGTGTGAGCCACATGGGCTTAGCTGATCTGGCCTTTCACCACAGTGGGCTAGGAGCTTCTGAAAGCTTTTCTTTATTTTTTTCTCTGCCAGTACTGGGGCTTGAACTCAGAGTCTGGGCCCTGGTCTCTTAATTTTTTCTCAAGTCTGGCACTTTACCACTTGAGCCACATTTCCATTTCTGGCTTTTGGTAGTTCATTGGCAAAAAAAGAGTCCCACTACCTTTCTTCCTCTGAGCTGGCTTTAACCCAAGATATCTGATCTCAGTCTCCTGAGTAGCTAGGATTTACAGAGGTTAAGCCACTGGTGACATTGGGCTAGAAACTTTTCTTAAAGAAGAGTTCTTCCCTGCATTTGCCCTGACTCCTCCATGCAAAGGAGGCCTCTAAGAGTCAGGAGCTGTGAAAAATAAGCTTCCAGCCACTGGAAATGGCTGGGGTCTGTGGTGAAAAGCCAGGCTAATCTTTCCCCTGGGCCCCATTCTGGGACCCAACCCTCTGCCCTACCTGTGACTCAAGTACAAACTTGACCCAGTCTTGAATGTCCTGCCAGACTTGTCTGAAGCCACAGAACTTACATTCCACCCACACCACCTGCTCTAAACCACACCCCAGGAACTTTGCCCATGCTGTACCTTCTGCCTGAGGATCTCTGTCCTGTTCCACATCTTAGAACTCTTGTGGAATTTTGCCACTGTTTTTTCACCTCCTGGAGCAAGTTTTTCCTTCCCTTTTCCCTCTTTTTTAAAATATTGAATTGCTAGAGATGGAACTTGTAAAGACTGACTGGCAAATGCTCTATCTTGGTGTGTGGTTATGCCAGTCTGGGGGTTTGAATTCATGGCCTTGACAGTATCCCTGAGATTTGTGCTCAAGTATAGCACTCTAGTACTTGAACCACAGTTCTACTTCTGCCTTTTTGGGTGTTTAATTGGAGAAAAGTGTCTCATATAATCTTTCCTACTTGTAATTTTGATCCTCATATCTCAGCCTCTTGAGTAGCTAAGGTTACAGGGCACCTGACCTCTACCTCACTTCTAACCTCAGCCCTCCTCTGAGTGCTAGAAGAATACGTCTCACCAGGGTCCCTTTTTTGCCAGTGTTGGGGCTTAAAATCAAGGTCTGGGCATGTACCTGAGCGTCTGTGTTTAAGGCTAGCACTCTATCAATTAAGTCACAGTGCCAATTTTGGATTTTTCTTTTTCTGTGGTACTGTGGAATTGAACCTAGTCTTGGAAGGGTGCTAGTTAAATTTACATAGAACATGAATTATAATGTGAATGAAATTCATGGTTCCATTACTTGTTCTAAGAAAACAATTATGCCTTTTGTTTTCTTATATTTCTTTAAGAATGTGTAACATTCATAGATTTCACTGTTAAAATTGATAACAATTATATTATGTCAAGTTGATTCAAACTTGTATTTGAAAATTGCACACTTAACACAAATATACTTCCACTTTCTTCTAACTCATAATAAACGTAACAGTATAACAAAGCTTGGTGTTAGCCGTTCATGTGTAGAATCCTAGAAACTCAGGAGGCTAAGACCTCAATATTTTAGTTAAATGTCAGTGCAAACAGACAAAAATGTGAAAACTTATCTCCAATTATACAGCAAGGTGAGGATGTGGCTCAAGGAATAGAGTGTTATCAGCCATCAGCAAAAAATATAAGAGAGACAATTAAACATTGAGTTCAAGCCCTAAAAATGGCACATACACACAAGACAACAACAAAAAAGTAGTATGAGCATCAATAATGAAGACAAAATAGGAAACATCATGAAAAATGTGTAAACATCTTGCAGACAGAAATCATTTGACAGAATTTTGATTCATGACAGGGAAAATCACAGTCTCATTTGTACAATCTCATTGTAGTCATTTGTGTGAAACTTGGCTATTGGGGAAGATGTGAAAGAGCAGACTAGACTACCTGACAATGCAGACATTGCCTGTGACTATGCACCATCCCACTCTGCAAAAATCTAAAATAGTGCTTCTTAATTTTTTTTTAAAAAAAACCTCGTTAGAGACTGGTCCACACAGACTGGGGTCCTTATTTTGAGGCTTCAGACCAGTGCTTTTGTTGATAACCACTTTTATTTTACGCCTCTTCCATTGTGCAGCTATACTTTACTTAGATGGCACCAACCCAAGGCTTTGAACTAGACACCCTGCCTAAATCCATCCCTTTTTTCAGCTACAACTCATTTCACATGCTATCTATGTTTTAACATTGGTAAACCCACTACAAATAACCTAGGTAGATAAGGGAGTAAGGGTTTAGCATTGGCTGAGGCTCTCATCTGTAGGTTTGCTCCCTAATAAATCTGTGCTACATTATCTCTTTTTTCTTCATGGCTTTTGAGTGTGACAAATGATTGATTTGTTTTGATGTAATCCCATTTATCCAAACTTACTTTGGAAGTTTTGACCTGTGCCAAGGAGCCCTCGTGTTTCCCCTAACTCTTCCTGTAACATTCTCAAGTTATCCCGACTTACATTGAGGTCTTCGATCCACTTGGGATCAATTCTGGTGCAGGGGTATATATAAGGATATAATTAAAGTTTTCTGTGTACAGGCAATTCTTTCAGCACAATTTTTTGAAGAGGCTGTCTTTCTTCCATCCTGGGTTTCTGACTTATCAAAAATTATGTGCATATAGGAGTGGCTTCATTTCTGGGCCTTCAATTTTGTTCTATTGATGAAATTCTGGGCTTCCTTTGGAAAGAATGGCATTACCCATTCCTGAGGAAATGGAAAAACTGGGAAAAAAACGATATTAAATGAAATAAGCCAGATCCAATTAAATATATGCTGCAAGGTTTTCCTCATTTGAAATAACTACACTATTTCCATAAATCTACAAGTTAATCCAATAGATAGTAAAAGAGAAATAATTCCTCTTGGACATGATTAACTAACTGCACTCTAAGCATTCACATGGCAAGAAGAAGGGAAGCTATTCTTAGGAGAGGATCACAATGGCTCAATATGTATGTGCTTATGACCATATAAATGTTGCTGTTGCCATGAACTCTAAGAATCAATCATACATGTGAAGTGCATGTATCTGTATATAATTTTAAAAAGATGTCAAAGAAACAACCGACTTCTCTGTAAACTCAACAGCAACATTCTAAGTTTAGAAGATAAAATTGAGGAAAGTTTTCAACACAAACTAAAATACACAGTGGAAAAGGGGGAGAGAAAAGATAAGATGAAAAGTAGAATAGCTAACTATTGAAGAATTCATAAACAGTTTCCAAACTATACAAGAGTGCTGGGGTACAGTTCAGTTGTAGAAACAAACTAATATATACAAAGCCATGGGTTCAATCTCCAAGGAGGCCTAATAATAAGTTAATAAATAGTAGTAATACAATAGTCACTTGAAATATATGCTTTCATATTAGAGAGGCCTGAGTCCTCAAAAAGTAAACAAAATATTTTCAATTCTTGTACCCATTGACATAAAACTACAAGAATGAAAAGGGAATAGTTTCCTTTTCTATTCTTTCTTTTCCTTTTCTGTTTTCTTCTTTTCTTTTTTCCTTTGGCACTACTGATGCTTGAATTTGCTAAGACTCTAACCACTTTAGATTATTTTTCTGGCCAAAACTCTCTTGAGCAATGATCTTTTCCCTATGACTTCCACAAACGTGAGATAACAGGGAGATTACACTATATCTAGCTTACTTTGGTTTTGTAATTTCTCACTATTTTTTGTCAAAACTGGCCCTGATATAAGTCTTCTACATCTCTGCCTTCTAATTAGCAGGGTATATTTCATCTGAAGCTTGGATCCAAACTATTTTTCAATGTAAACATTCAATATTGACTTCTGTTTTCTAGATATCAATAAATTCTATTGAGGTTAGTATGTATCTTTATGAAGTTATAAGAACACAGAGATATCCTTGGAATAATTTTCCCAATTTCTTTAAATATTTATAGTATGACATCACAAGTTGGACATTAATATTTCACAAGTACTTTATGCAGACTTCAGTAGTTTTATTTTGCACACATATTAAGTCCAATATAATTTTATCAACTCTATATGAATATACCATATTTACAGATACGTTTCTTTACCAAAAATGAGTCTGTCTCATGCTTCCCTTTTATAATTAAACCCACTACTTCCCTTTGTCCCATCCCAAACCTATTTCATCCTGGCAACCAACGCAATTTTTTCCTCCGAATTCTAGATCATGCAATAAATAAGCTTTTAAGATTGCCTTCAAATATATGATAGATTATTCCCAGTTATTGTATGCTTTAATATTGTATTGTATTCACTCGAGTTGCTTTTGGTTCTGTCAATAGAGAATGTAGCACAATTTGTTTCCCATTCACCTGAAGAAAGACTGAATTGATTTCCATTTCTTTGACTAGAGGAAGTAATGCTGCTATAAACCTCTTTGTTTTGGCCTTTGGGTAAATGTTACATTTCTATGAGACAAAGCCTTAAGAGCTCAATTTCTGTGCTATACTGTGTGTGCTTGCATATTTCATATTCTAGGAACCTGTCACAATGTTTTTAGAAGTGGCTTTCCCATTTGACATTCCTTCCTGCATCCAGTTTCTCTGTTTCCTGATAGCATTTAGTATGGTCATTATTGTATTATGAGGAGGAATTCTCATACATGTTTTATGATGTCATTTTAATTTTAATCTGAGGATGTGCAGAACAATTAAGTAACATAAAGAAGAACGAAAGAGAAGAAAAGGTGAAAAGGATAAGAAAGAAAGAAAGAAAGAAAGAAAGAAAGAAAGAAAGAAAGAAAGAAAGAAAGAAAGAAAGAAAGAAAGAAAGAAGAAAGAAAGAAAGAAAGAAAGAAAAAAAAGATCAGATACACTTTAAATCACATGAAGGTTATATCTATTACCATCATATATGTAACAGTATGTAAATAGTAGTTTTATTGCATATTTGGGAAACAAATTTTTTGCTGAATATTTTAAATTTCTGGTTTGTTAAACACCTAGATGTGGGAATTCTGGATACTGAAGGTTATCTCTATAAAGTACTTCGTTGGTTTCAGGTATCCACTTGGAATGTATATCCAGAGGCTAAGCAGGAACCAATGTAAAGATCAACAAGAAAATTGAACCTCTTGTTTTGCCATAATTATTCACTAAATACAACATAGATAAATTGGATTCTGTACCTCCTCCTCTTCCTCCTCCTCCTCCTTGCTCTTTTACTTCTTCTTCTTCTTCTTCTTCTTCTTCTTCTTCTTCTTCTTCTTCTTCTTCTTCTTCTTCTTCTTCTTCTTCTTCTTCTTCTTCTTCTTCTTCTTCTGTTTCTTCTTTTTCCTCTTCTACTTTTCTCAGTGCTGAAGATCCAACACACGTCCTCCAACATGCTAGGCTTGGTCTCTACCACAGTTCTACATCCCAACCCTCTAGAGCTTCTAAAAAGCTAGTTTGATAGTTTCTCAATGCTTAATAATCAACATAAATTTTTCTTTTCCTTTCTATTCTCCAACACAGGGAAAAGTGGCTGGGGAAAAATGGGACAGTCATCTAGGGAAAACATTGCTGATTATCATATTTTATTATTTTTGTTCAGTTGGCATTTAAAAATATGTTAACATATAATTTAAATCCTATTTTTAAAATTTCTTCATAGGAGCAAACACCAACTAAAAATTTTGGTCAATTTTATGTATAAAGTTCACAATGCTGTCTCTATAAGAATCTTTTAAAACATTCTTCTGATATGACTTTTACCATCTCCTTAGAGGCAAAGCTGAAGTCTATAGATTAAATATTCGAATCATTGTATGCATTAGAAACAATGAAAAATATGTCAAACAATAAAAAGGACAATTACCCATCAAACAGATGCTTATCATTTGACAGGTGGAAAACAACTGTCTGAGAATATGCAGAATTACTGAAAGGACAATACTTGCATTCAAAAGAAAGAAGAAATCATTTAAAATATAAAAAGACAAACTTTCACCAATAGATCATACCTGTAATCCTAGATGGCCAGGAGGCTCATTAATGGCTAAAGAAAAGCAAGAATAAACTTGAAAACATCAAGTGATAACCTTTCATAATTCAAAGGACACTATAACAGAAGCGAAAACATATCTAACTGCGGGGAGCCGGGGCAAACACAATTAGACTCCGCCCACTCCCTTGCAGCTTTGAGGTAAAAGACTCCATATTAGGCAGTGCTTGGTGGGACGGTGGGTCCTGGGCTTTGTGCATGCACCCCTCAGGCGAAGGCCAGTGCAAGGTCCTCTCATTAATGTTTTAGACAGAGGCCCAACCTCTACTCTTACCTGTTGCCCAAAAACAAAAAGGGGGAACTGCAGGGAGCCGGGGCGAATGCAATTAGACTCCGCCCACTCCCTTGCGGCTTTGAGGTAAACAACTCCATATTAGGCAGTGCTTGGCGGGACGGTGGGTCCTGGGCTTTGCGCATGCGCGAGCCACGTAGAGTCCCCAGCCAATCCCATGGCACTTGGTGACGGTGAAAGGCAGATGACCAATAGTAGAACGACACGTGTCCCTATTCCCTATATAAGCGGCCATTTTTTTTGTGCGCTCTCTCTCGCGCTCAAGCTCTCCTACATGTAAGAAGGCTCTCCAGTAAAGTGTGATCTGAGAAGACTCCTGGTGTGGTGGTCGTTCTTCCTCGCTGGTCGAGAAGGCGTTCGCCACAAGTGGTGCCGAAACCCGGGACCCACGCGAGAGGCTGAACAGGAGCCAGAACTCAACACATGGAGAGGAGACGTCGGTAAGTATCCCCCGGTATGTTGTTTACTGTAGATTACTGGTTGCTTGCGTTGCTTCTTCCCTTGTGGTTTGTCTTTCTGGTGGTTCTCTGTGCTTGTCTACAATGTGGGGAGCCTGGGAAGGTGTGCCGCTGTTAATAGCCTCACGCCTTAAGGGGCCCACCATGGGCAATAGTAAGGGGACCGTTTGTGGACCAGCGGATTTTTACACTCTCTTACAGACTTTGTTAAGGCAGCAAGGGCTAAGAGTGTCCAAAGGCACTGTTAAAAGGTTCTGGGCGATTTCCATGAACATGCGCCCTGGTTCGCGGTTTCCGTGGACCTCACTCTTCCTTGCTGGGACAAGTTGGGTAAGGACCTGACTAGGGCCCAGGAGGAGGGTCAAGTAACTGGTGCAATCCTCCCCCTTTGGTGGATGGTGCGCGCCTGCCTCGAGGAGGGAGGGTCCGATTTAATTCAGGAGGGACACAAGGCATTAATGCAGCATTAAGATAGTCTATCTGAGTTAGCATCCAGTAAAGGGGAGGAAAATAGGCCAAAAAGGAAAAAGGAAAAAAGACAAAAGGATACTAAAGAGTTAAAACGGGAGGGACTGCAGCCCTCACAAAAGGAAAAGGAAAAGGAAAAGGGTCTTAGGGACGACCGCAAAGAGGAGGTCTCGAGGGGACCCCTGTATCCTTCTTTGAAGGAATTTTCAAACCGGTTCTCAGCCCTACATTTGGAAGGGCAGGACCAAGAAAACAGTGACCCTGTGGGTGACTCTGAGGAGGAAATGTTAGAGGAGGAGGGAGAGCAGATTGATCCAGCTGAATGTGAGGACTTAGAAAAGGCTGCGGCTGAGTATGAGGCAGACAGATATGGGGGGGGTGGCGTCCCCTAGGGGTGGGAGTACCGCAGCAGCCAGGAAGAGGAAACGGAGCTGGCTTTCGCCCGTCAGCCCCCCCGCCATACCCGCCTGCAGGGAGGAGTCACTTTATAAAAGGAAGCACATGGTCGTGGCTGGCGGCTGCCTTTCCAGTTTTTGAAAATCCAATTACTAATGAGAGGAGTTTTGAGCCAGTTTCCTACTCCCAGCTTAAGGATTTAGTTGAGGCAGTCCGGACTTATGGAGTGACGGCTAATTATACCACTGCCCTGCTCCGAAGACTGACCGTTAATGCTATGATGCCCACGGACTGCTTTGAGGTAGCCCATACCTGTCTTAATCATGGGCAATTCCTCGATTTCCGGTCTATTGTTCAGGACAAGGCTCAAGCCCAATACAGACAAAATGTCCATGACGGGCACCCAGACTGGACCGTAGATATGCTTCTCGGGCAGGGACCCTTTGCTGTAGATCAAACAGGATATCCCTTTGAAGTGTATCGACAAGTGAATACTCTTTTTTACAAACCCTGGAGAGCCCTCCCAAATAAGGGAGAGACGGCCGGCAACCTAACAAAAATCACTCAGGCCCCTGATGAGCCATTTTCTGATTTTGTTGCCCGTATGCTAGAGACAGCTGAGCGGGTGTTAGGAAATCTGGAAACAGCCATGCCATTTGTACAACAAATCATTTTTGAACAAAGCACCAAGGAATGTCAGAGGGCAATTACCCCAGTAAGAACTCAAAGCCTAGAAGCTTGGTTAAGGGCTGCAGAGAAGTGGGTGGCCCCCTGACCAATGCGGGGCTGGCGGCTGCTGTCTTGTCAGCTGCCAGGGCCGCAAAAGATAATAAAGGAAAAGGATGTTTTCGGTGTGGTCAGTTGGGACATTTTAAACGGCATTGCCCACAGAATGGTGGTCCTGCGCGAAACACGCCCAGGCTGCCAAGGACTCCAGGGGTGTGTCCTCGTTGTAAAAAGGGGAAGCATTGGGCCAATGAATGCAGGTCAGTTAGAGACACCAATGGACATCTTATCCCCCAAATTATTCCAAACACTGATTCGGAACCAGAGCCAAAAAACGGGAAGAAGGGCCCTCGTCCCCAGGGCCCGAAAATGTATGGGGCATTTCAGACTCCGGCTCCCGGACAGCACCCACAACAACCCCCCAGCCAAAAAGAGCAACCTCAGGCTCCGCAGGGTTGGACCTCTGTGCCACCTCTGGACTGGTATTAACACAGCAGATGGGAGTCCAGATTGTGGAGATGGACATGACAGGACCCTTAGATGAAGGCACTGTAGGAATAGTTTTAGGAGGCTCCTCCTCCACAATGAGAGGATTAATAATTTTCCCGGTAGTGATTGACCCTGACTATACGGGGACTATCAAGGTCCTCTGCCATGTTTCCCATGGAGTGGTGTCCATTTCTCCCGGGGATAGAATCGCACAGCTCCTGCTTTTGCCTTCTCTTCATGGCAACTTCCCTGCTAAGGAGATAAAGAGAGGAGATAAAGGGCTAGGCTCCACAGGAGTCGACCTTACATGCCTGTCCATAACTCTAGACCAAAGACCCATGCTAACTCTCCAAGTGGAAGGGAGAAGATTTGAGGGACTGGTGGATACAGGAGCAGATAGAAGCATCATCCAAAGAGGGGAGTGGCCAAAGCAATGACCAACTCAGAAATCCTCCCAGACCTTGCAAGGGCTAGGCTATGCTGATGCCCCACAGTTAAGTGCAAAAGAATTGACTTGGAGAACAGACGAAGGCCAGGTTGGAAAAATGCAGCCATTTGTGGTAGACGTCCCTGTCAATCTTTGGGGAAGAGACGTGCAGCAACAGCTGAAGTTAACTTTAACCAATGATTATTCTGAGGCCAGTCAGCATATAATGAAACAGCAAGGATTTGTTCCAGCCTTGGGGCTTGGTCGATATCTCCAAGGATGCAAGGAGCCGATAGAGCCACTTTCTAAACAGGATAGAAAGGGTTTGGGTTTTTCGTAGGGGCCTCTGAAAACAAGGCTTCCACTGAAGGTGCGGTGCCCATACCTTGGTTAACACAGAGGGCGGTGTGGGTTCCCCAGTGGCCCCTCTCTCAAGAAAAATTGGAAGCAGCTCAAACTCTTGTTCAGGAGCAGGTACAGCTGGGGCATGTTGAGCTTTCAGTGTCATCTTGGAATACCCCAATTTTTGTGATCAAAAAGGCCTCCGGAAAATGGAGTTTATTACATGACCTTAGAGCAGTAAATGCCCAGATGCAAATTATGGGGCCCATCCAAAAGGGACTTCCATTGCTCTCTGCGTTACCTCGAGAGTGGCCCATTTTAGCTTTAGATATTAAGGATTGCTTTTTTTCCATACCTCTTTATGAAAAGGATAGGGAGCGCTTTGCCTTTACTTTGCCCTCTGTCAATCATGAAACCCCGGATGCTTGCTATCAGTGGAAAGTTCTCCCCCAAGGGATGGCTAATAGTCCAACAATTTGTCAATTGTTCGTGGGAGCTGCATTGACCCCTGTTAGGAAAAATTTTCCAAAAGTACGGATTATCCATTATATGGATGATATCTTGTTGGCTGCTCCCTCGGTAGAGACTCTTCATAAAGTGTTTGGGCGGATAACAGAGACCTTAGCTGATAAAGGATTGATTATTGCCCCTGAAAAGGTTCAACAGATTAGTGTTGTTCAATTTCTGGGAACCATTGTTTCTCCTACTGAGATTAAACCACAAAAACTTTCCAATTGAACTGGTCATCTTAGAACACTTAATGATTTTCAGCAATTGGCCGGAGATATTAATTGGATAAGGGGGTTTCTTAATCTCCCTCGGTCAAAGTTGTTACCTTTGTTTGCCATTTTGGAGGGTGACCCTGAAGTCACCTCCTCTAGGTCCCTGACACCTTTAGCACGAAATTCCCTACGAAAGGTTGAGGCAGCTTTGTCTAGGGCTCAACTTTCAGGGGTTGATTTAAAATTACCTATCGATTTATGTATATTAAAAACAAAAAATTATCCATGGGGGTTCTTTGGCAAAATGGCCCCTTGTGGTGGCTTCATGGCAATTCTGTGGGAGCAAGAACAGTTCAATATTTTCCTGAATTAGTGGCTAAGCAAGCACTTTTGGGCATAAAGTATTGTTTGATGCACTTTGTAAAGATTCCAGATAAATTAATCATTCCATATACCCGTGAACAAGTTGAGATTTTGGCCGCTACAGTGGATATGTGGGCAATTCTTGTTTGCTTGTTTCCCAATGTAAATGACAAGCATCCCCTGCTTGCCATTGTTAGTAAAAACTTAGTGTATTTTCCTGTCGTTACTTCAAAGGAGCCCCTAGTTGGTACCCCGACCATCTTTACAGATGGATCAAAATCTGGACAAGGTGCCTTTTTTGTTCAAGGACACAAATAGCCGGTGGTCTTTAATTTTCGGCCGAATGTCCCACAGGCTGTTGAAAGTTTAATTGTGCTTGAAGTTTTTAAAAGATTTGATCAACCTTTTAATTTATTTTCTGATTCATTATATGTTGTAAATGCCGTTGCTTCCCTTGAAGTTGCTGCTCCAATTAAGCAGGCCAGTACAATTTCTAATGTTTTGTTACAGATTCAATCCCTTATCT
>NW_027202771.1:0-25000 GCF_024711535.1 Dipodomys merriami
CTTTCGCCCTCACCCTAACCCTAACCCTCTACCTTACCCTCATGCTAAACCTCATGATAACACTAACCCTAACCCTCACCCTCACCCTCACCCTAACCCTAAACCTAAACCTATCCCTAACCCTCAGCCTAACCCTAACCCTCAACCTAAGCCTCACTCTAAACCTCACCCTCACCCTAAACCACACCCTACCCTTACACTCACCATAACCCTAACTCTAAACCTACCACTCACCTGAACCCTCAACTTAAACCTAACCCTCACCATAACCCTAATCCTAAACCTAACGTTAACCTAACCTTAGCCCTCATCCTAACCCTAATCCTAACACTAACCCTCACCCTAACCCTCACCCTCACCCTTACCCTCACCCTAACCCTAAACCTCATCCTAACCCTAAACCTATCCCTAACGACAACTCTCATCCTAACCAACACCATAGCGCTAAACCTAACCCTAATCCTCCCTAACACTAACAATAACCCTAAACCTCAGCCTCACCCTAACCCTCACCCTAACCCTTACCCTCACAGTCACCCTAACCCTCACACTAACCCTAACCCTCACACTAACCCTAACCCTCATCCTAATACTCACACTAAACCTAAGACTAAACCTAACCCTAACCCTCACACGAACACTCACCCTAACCCTAACCCTAACCCTAACTCTCACCCTCCCCTTAACCCTCAACCTATCCCTTACCCTCACGCTCACCCAACCCTCACACTAAGCCTAAACCTCAACCTAACCCTAACCCTAACCCTCAACCTCACACTAACCCTAACCCTAATCCTAACCCTAAACCTCATCTTCACCCTCTGCCTTACCCTAACCCTAACCCTCACCCTCAAACTCACCCTCACCATAACCCTCACCCTCACCCTCACCCTAACCCTAAACCTAACCCTAACCATCACACAACCTTAAACCTAAACCTCACCCTCAACCTCAACCTAACCCTAACCCTAACCCTAACAATAACACTATCCCTAACCCTAATCCTAACCCTCATCCTCACCCTCACCATCACCCTAACCTTAACCCTAACCCTAAACCTAACAATAACCCCACAATCAGCCTAATCCTCATCCTAAACCTAAACCTAAACCTCACCCTAACCCTGAACATCACCCTAACCCTAAACTTTACCCTCACCCTCACCCTTACCCTAACCCTAACCCTAACACTCACCCTAACCCTAAACCTAACCCCAACCCTCATCGTAATCCTCATCATAAACCTAAACCTAAACCTTAACCTCAAACTAACCTAACCTTAACCCTCACGCTAACCTTCACTGTAATACATACCCTCACCCTAAACATAAACCTAACCCTCACCCTATCCTTCACCGTCACCCTAACCCTCACCCAAACCCTAACCCTCACACTCACCCTAATTTTTACCCTCACCCTAAACCTAACACTAAATCTAACAATCTCCCTAACACTCACCCTAACACTCACACTAAACCTAACCCTCACTTTCACCCTAACCCTAACACAAAACATTACCCTAACCCTAAACCTAAACCTAACCCTTACTCTCACCATAACCCTAAACCTAATCATCACATTAACCCTAACCCTAACCCACACCCTAAACCTCACCCTAACCTTCATCCTCACCCTAACCCTAAACCTCACCCTCACCCTCACCTTCAGCCTAACCCTAACTCTAACCCTAATCTTAACCCTGAACCTCAACCTCACCCGGAACCTAACCCAAACCCTAAACCTCACCCTCACCCTCACCCTAACCCTAACCCTAAACCTAACCCTAACCCTCACCCTAACCCTAACCCTCACCCTTACCCTCAATCTAACACATACCCTAACCCTAAACCTACCCCTCACCCGAACCCTCACCCTAACCCTAACCCTCACCCACACCCTAACCCATACACTCACCCTCACCCTAGCCCTCATCCTTATCCTAATCCTAAACCTAACCCTCACCCTAACCCTCACCCTCACACTTACCCTCACCCTAACCCTAAACCTCTTCCTAAATGTAAACCTTTCCCTAATCCCAGCCCTCATCCTAACCCCCACCATAACCCTAAACCTAATCCTAACCCTCACCCTAACACTAACCATAACCCTAACCCTCAGCCTCACCCTAACCCTCACCCTTACCCTTACCCTCACAGTCACCCTATCCCTCACACTAACCCTAACCCTCACCCTTACCCTAACCCTAACCCTATTCCTCACAATAACACTAAACCTAACCATAAACCTAACCCTCACAAAAACACTCACCTTAACCCTAAACCTAACCTTAACTCTCACCCTCAACTTAAGCCTCAGCCTATCCCTTACCCTCCGCTCACCCAACCCTCACACTAAGCCTAAACCTCAACTTAACCCTAACCTTAACGCTCACCCTCACCCTAACCGTAACCATAATCCTAACCCTAAACCTAATCGTCACCCTCTGCCTTACCCTAAACCTAAACCTCACCCTCAACCTCACCCTCACCCTAACCCTTACCCTCACGCTCACCCTAACCCTAACAATAACCCTATCCCTAACCATAATCCTAACCCTCTACTTAACCCTCACCCTCATACTAAACCTCATCATAATCCTTATGCTCACCCTAACAATAACCCTAATCCTCACCCTAAACCTAACCCTAACCCTCACTTTCACCCTAACCCTAACCCTCACCCTCACCCTCACCCTCAGTCTAACACTAACCCTAACCCTAATCTTAACCCTGAACCTCACCCTCACCTAACCCTAAACTTCATCCTCACCCTCACCGTCACCCTAACCCTAATCCTAACCCTATCCCTAACCCTCATCCTTACCCTAACCAAGACAATAACCCTCAACCTAACACATACCCTCACCCTAATCCTAACCCTAACCTCAATCTAACCCTCACCCTAACCCTAACCCTCTCCCTAAACCTCACCCTCACCCAGAAGCTCACCCTAAGCTAACCCTAACCCTAAACCTATCCCTCACCTGAACCCTCAACCTAACCCTAAACCTCAACCTAACCCTAACCCTCACTCTCACCCAAGCGTTCATCCTAACTCTAATCCTAGCCCTAGACCTCAATCTAAACCAAACCCTCAACCTGACCCTAACCCTCTCCCTCACCTTAACTTTCACCCAAACCCTAACCCTCATCCTAACCATAAACCTAACCCTAACCCCAACGCTCACCCTAACCCCCACCATCACCCTAACCCTCACCGCAAAACTAACAATAACCCTAATCCTCAGCCTCATCCTAACCCTAACCCTAACCCTTACCCTCACCATAACCCTACCCCTTACACTAACCCTAATGCTGACCCTCAGCCTCACCCTAACCCCAACCTTAATCCTAACCCTAAACCTCATCTTCACCCTCGCTCTCACCCTAACCCTAATTCTAACAATAACCTTATTCCTAACCCTAATCCTAACCCTCATCCTCACCCTCACCCTAACCGTAACCCTAACCCCAACCGTAACAATAAACCTAACCCTAACCCTCACCCTAACCCTAATCTTAACCCCACCCCTCAGACTAATCCTCACCCTAAACCTAAACCTAAACCCTAAAGATCACCCTAACCCTAACCCTCCCCTCAACCTCACCCTCAGCCTAACTCTAACCCTATCCCAAACCCTCAACCTAACCTTAACCCTCAACCTAACCCTAACCCTAACACATACCCTCACCCTAACCCTAACCCTAACCCTCACCCTAATGCTCACCTTAAACCTAACCCTCACCATAACTCTCACCCTCAACATAACCGGAACACTAACCCTCACCCTAATGCTAACCCTAACCCTAAAACTCACCATCACCCTAACCCTCAACTTCACCCTAACCCTCATCCTTTCCCTAAATATCACCCTAACAGTAACACTCACCCTAACCCTAACCCTAAACCTGACACTATGCCTCACCCTCACCATCACCCACACCCTAAGCCTAACCCTAAACCTAACTCTAATACTAAACCTAACCCTCTCCCTCACCCTCAGGCTAATCCTAATACTAACCCTAACCTTAACCCTCATCCTAACCCTCACCCTCAACATAACCCTAACCCTCATCCTAATGCTAACCCTAACCCTAACCCTCACCCTCAACCTAACCCTCACTGTCACCCTAACACTCACCCAAACACTAACCCTCACACTCACCCTAACCCAACCCTAACCCTGACCCTATGCCTCACCCTCACCATCACCCTTACAATATGTCTAACCGTAAACCTAACCTAATCCTAAACCTAACCCTCTCCCTCAACCTCATGCTTACCCTAAAGCTAAATCTAACCCTACACCTCACCATAACCCTTACACTCACCCTAAACCTAACCCTAATCCTCACACTAACCCTAAATCTAACCCTCACCCTAAACCCAACCCTAACCCTCACCCTAACCCTAACTGTCTGCCTTACCCTCACCCTCAGCCTAATCCTAACCCTAACCCTAATCCTTAGAGTGAACCTCAACCTCACCCTGAACCTAACCCTAAAACTTACCCTCACCTCATCGTCACCCTAACCCTAATCCTAAGCCTTTTCCTAACCCTCACCCTAACCATAACCCTCACCCTAACACATACCTTCAACCTAATCCTAACCCTATCTCTCACCCTAACCTTCATCCTAACACTAACCCTCTCCCTAAAGCTCATCCTCAACCTAAAACTCACCCTGACTTTTACCCTAACCCTAACCCTAAAACTAAACCTACCCCTCACCCGAACCCTCACCCGAACCCTAACCCTCAACCTAACCCTATCCCTATCCCTAACCCTCACCCTCACCCTAGCCCTCATCCTAACCCTAAATTTAACCCTAACCCTCACCCTAACCCTAACCATCACCCTCACCCTAAACCTCCCCCCCACCTTAACCCTCATTCTAACCCAAAACCTCATCCTAAACATAACCCTAACCCTAACCACAACCCTCACCCTAACACTCACCTTAACCCTAACCCTTTCCTAAACATCAATCTCACCCTAAACCTCACCCTAAACCTTACCCTCACCCTAACGCTAACCCTAACCCTAATCCTCACCCTAACCCTCACCCTCAACATAACCCTCACCCTAACCCTCACCCTAATGCTAACCCTAACCCTATAACTCACCCTCACACTAACCCTCAACCTCAGCCTAACACTCACCCTTTCCCTAAATATCACCCTAACACTAACACTCAACCTAACCCTAACCCTAACCCTGACCCTATGCCTCACCCTCACCATCACCCTCACCCAAAGCCTAACCCTAAACCTAACCCTAATGCTCAACTTAACCCTCTCCCTCATCCTCACGCTAACCCTAATGCTAACACTAACCTTAAACCTAAACCTAAACCTCACCCTCAACATAACCCTAACCCTAACATTCACCCTAATGCTAACCCTCACCCTAACCCTCACCCTCACCCTAACCCTCGCCCTCACCCTGACCCTCACCCAAACCCTAATCCTCACACTCAACCTAACCCTCAGCCTCACCCTAACCCTCACCCTCATCCTAAGCTTAACCCTAAACCTAACGCTAAACCTAAACCTAACCCTCTCCCTCAACCTCAAACTAACCCTAATGCTAACCTTACCACTAACCCTCACCCACACCCTAACCCTAACTCTAAAAATAACCCTAACAATAACCCTAATCCTAACACTAACCCTATAACTAACCCTCACCCTCACCTTACCCTAACACTCACCCTCACCCTAACCCTATCACTAAACCTAACCATGACACTAACACTCAAACTAACACACACACTAAACCTAACCTTCACTCTTACCCCACCCCTCACACTAAACCTTACCCTAAACCTAACCCAAACCCTTACCTCACCCTAACCCTAACCCTAAAACTAACGCTCACCCTAACCCTAACCCTCACCCTCACCTTAAAACTCCCCCTCACCTTAACCCTCACCCTAACCCTAAAACTCATCCTAAACATAACCCTAACCCTAACCACAACCCTCACCCTAACCCCCACCAAAACCCTAAACGTAACCCTAACCCTCACCCTAAACCTAACAATAACCCTAAACTTAACCCTAACCCTCACCCTAATCCTAATCCTAACCCCAGCCCTCAGCCTAATCCTCATCCTAATCTAAAACCAAAACCTAAGCCTCACCCTAACCCTAAAGATCACCCTAACCCTAACCCTCCCATCACCCTCACCCTCACCCTCACCCTAACCCTAACCCTAACCCTAATCCTAATCCTAACCCTCACCCTAACCTTAACCCTCTCCCTAACACATACCCTGACACTAACCCTACCCCTAACTCTCACCCTAAACCTCACCTTAACCCTAACCATCTCCTAAACCTCAATCTCACCCTAAACCTCACCCTAAACCTTACCCTCAACATAACCCTCACCTTAACCCTCACCCTAATGCTAACCCTAAACCTCACCCTCACCCTAACCCTCAACCTCAACCTAACACTCAAACTTTCCCTAAATATCCCCCTAACACTAACACTCAACCTAACCCTAACCATAACCCTGACCATATGCCTCACCCTCACCATCACCCTCACCCTAAGCCTAACTGTAAACCTAACCCTAATGCTAAACCTAACCCTCTCCCTCACCCTCACACTAACCCTAATTCTGATACTAACTTTAACTCTAAACCTAAACCTCACCCTCAACATAACCCTAACCCTAACACTCACCCTAATGCAAACACTAACCCAAACCCTCACCCTCACCCTAACCCTCACACTCACCTAACCCTCACTGAAACCCTAACCCTCACATTCAAACTAACCCTCACCCTCACCCTAACTCTCACCCTCACAATACGCCTAACACTAAACCTAACGCAAAACCTAAACCTAACCCACTCCCTCACCCTCAAGCTAACCCTAATGCCAACCTTACCCGTAACCCTCACCCACACCCTAAACCTAACTCTAACCCTAACCCTAACAATAACCCTAACCCTAACCCTAACCCTATCCCTAACCCTCACTCTCACCTTAAAATAACACTCACCTTCACCCTAACCCTAACACTTAACCTAACCCTCACACTAACACTCACCCTAACACACACACTAAACCTAACCCTCACCCTCATCCTAACCCTCACACTAAACCTTACCCTAACCCTAACCCAAAACCTTACCCTCACCCTAAACCTAACCCTAACCCTCACCCTAATGCTAACCCTCACCCTCACCCTAACCCGCAACGTCAACCTAACCCTCAACCAAACCCTAACCCTCACACTCACCCTAACCCTAAACCTCACCCTAACCCTCACCCTCACCCTAAATATCACCCTATCCCTAATCCTCACCATAACCCTAACCATCACCCTGAACCTAAACCTAACCCTAACCCTCACCCTATGCCTTATCCTCACATCACCCTCACCCTAAGCCTAACCATAAATCTACCAATAATCCTAATCCTAATCCTCTCCCTCACTCTCAGACTAACGCTAACCATAAACCTCACCTTAAACCTAACCTAACCCTAACAATAATCCTAACCCTAACCCTAACACTAATCCTAACCCTAACCCTCACACTCACCCTAACCTTAACCCTAAACCTCAGCCTAAGCTTCACCCTCACCATCACCCTCAAACTAAGCCTAACAGTAACCCTAACCCTAATCATAAACTTAAACCTCTCCCTCACCCTCATGCTAAACCTAACCCTAACCCTCACCCTAAACCTAACCCTAACCCTAACCTTCACCCTAATCATAACAATAACACTAACACTAATAGTAATCCTAATGTTCACCATAATCCTCATGCAAACCCTAACCATAAACCCTAAACCTAACCCTCACCCTTACCCTCACCCTAACCCTAACCCTAAACCTCACCCTAAGCCTCAACCTCACCATCACCCTCACCCTAAGCCTAACAGTAACCCTAACCTTAATCCTAAACTTAACCCTCTCACTCACCCTCATGCTAACCCTAACCCAAACCCTCACCCTAACCCTAACCCTAACACTCACCCTAACCCTAACAATAACACTAACACGAACTGTAATTCTAAAGCTCACCCTAATCCTCAAGCAAACCCTAACCCTAACCCTACACCTCACCCTCAGCGTTATCCTCACTCTAACTCTTACCCTCACCCTAACCCTAATCCTCACAATAACCCTAACCCTCACCCTCACCCTCACCCTCATCCTCACCCTCAGCCTAACCTTAACCCTAAGCCTAATCCTAACCCTCACCATCACCCTTACCCTAACCCTAACCCTAACCCTCACACTCACCCTCAGCCTAACTCTAAACCTATACCTAACCCTTACCCTAAACCTAACACTCACCCTAAACCACACTGTACCCTCAACCTCACCTTAACCGAACCCAAACCCTCACTGTAAACCACACCCTAACCCTAATCCTCTCCCTAACCCTCATCTTCACCCTAAACCTCACCATAATCCTTACCCTCACCCTAAACCTAACCCTAATCCTCAAACAAACCCTAAACCTAACCCTCACCCTAAATCTCAACCTAACGTTCACCCTCACCCTAACCCTAAACCTCAACCTCACACTCACCTTCAGCGTAACCCTAACCCTAACCCTAACCCTATCCCTAACCCTGACACTAACCATCAATCTAACACATACCCAAACCCTAACACTAACCCTCACCCTAAACCTCACTCTCACCCTCAGCCTCACCCTTAATCTCACCCTATCCCTTACTCTCACCCTAACCCTAACCCTAAATCTACCCCTCACCGTAACCTCACCTTAACCCTAACCCTCACCCTAAGCCTAAACCTAAACCTAACCATCACCCTCACCCTAGCCCTCATCCTAACCCTAATCGTAACCCTGACCCTCACCCTAACCCTAACCCGAACCCGAACCTGAACCCGAAACCTCACCCTAACCTTCACCCTAACACTAAACCTCATCCTAACCATAAACCTAACACTAAACCCAACCCTCATCATAACCCCCACCAGAAACCTAAACCTAAACCTAACCCTCACCTTAATACTAACAATAACCCTAACCCTCAGCCTCACCCTAACCCTGACCCTAACCCTTACTTCACCATCACCCTAAACCTCACACTAACCCTAACCCTCATCCTAACCCTAACTCTAACCCTAATCCTCACACTAACTCTAAACTTAACCCTAACCGAAACCCTCACACGAACCCCCACCCTAACACTAACCCTAACCCTAACTTTCACTTTAACCTTAACCCTCACCCTAACCCTTACCCTCATGCTCACCCAACCCACACACTAAGCATAATCCTCAACCTAACCCTAACCCTAACCCTCACCCTCACCATAATCCTAACCCTAAAACTCATCTTCACCCCCTCGCCTACTCTAACCCTAACCCTCAACCTCAAACTCACCCTCACCCTAACCCTCACCCTCACCCACACCCTAACCCTAAACTTAAACCTAACACTCACCCTGACCCTAACCCTCACCCAACCATAAACTTAACCCTCACCCTCACCCTCACCCTAACCGTAACCCTAACCCTAACACTCACCCTGACCCTAACCCTAACCCTAATGCTAACCCTAAAGCTCAACATTACCCTAACCATCACCCTAACCATTACCCTCACCCTAACCCTGACCCTAAACCTAACCCTCACACTAAACCTAACCCTCACCATAACCCTAAACATAACGCTAACAGTAACCCTAAACCTAACCCTAAACCTAACCCTCACCCTCACACTATCCCTAACCCTAACCCTAACAACAACCCTATCCCTAACCCTAATCCTAACCCTCATCCTCAGCCTCACCCTCACCCTCATCCTAACCCTAACCCTAACCCTAAACAAACAATAACCCTAATCCTAACCCTAACCCTCACCTTAAAGCTACAACGAACCCCACTCATCAAACTAATCTTCATCCTAAACCTAATCCTAAACCTAAACCTCAGCCTAACCCTAAACATCACCCTAACCCTAACTCTCCCCTCACCCTCACCCTCATCCTATGCCAAACCCTAAAAAAACCACTAACCCTAACCCTCACAATAACCCTCACACTCAACATAAACCTAACTCTAAACCTCTCCCTAACCCTCACCCTCAACATAACCCTAACCGTAATCCTAACCCCACCCCTCAGCCTAATCCTCATCCTAAACCTAAACCTAAACTTCAATCTCACCCTAACCCTAAAGATCACCCGAACCCTAATCCTCACCCTCAGCCTAACCCTAACCCTAACTGAATCCTAACCCTGAACTTCACCCTCACCCTAAACCTAACCCTAACCCTAACCCTCACCCTCATCCTCACATTAACCCTAAACGTAACCCTATCCCTAACGCTCTCCCTAAACTTAACCCTCACCCTAACCCTCACTCTCACACATACCCTCACCCTAACCCTAACCCTAATCCTCACACTAACCCTAACCCTAACCCTCAACCTAAACCTCACCCTAACTCTCACCCTCACGCTAACCCTAACCCTCATCCTCACCCTAACCCTCACCCTCACCTTAACCCTCACCCTAACCCTAAACCTCATCCTAACCATAACCCTAACCCTAAGCCCAACCCTCAACCTAACACCCACCATAACCCTAAACCTAACCCTCACCCTCACCCTAACACAAACAATAACCCTAACCCTCAGCCTCAGCCTCACCCTCACCCTAACCCTTACCCTCACCGTCAGTAAACCCCTCAAACTAACCCTAACACTCACCCAAACCCTAACCCTAACCCTAATCCTCACATTAACCCTAAACCTAACCCTAACCATTACACTCACGTGAACACTCACCCTAAACCTAACCCTAACCCTAAGTCTCACCCTCACCCTCACCCTCACCCTAACCTTTACCCTCACGCTCACCCAACCCTCACACTAAACCTAAACCTCAACCTAACCGTAACCCTAACCCTCAACCTCACCCTAACCGAACCCAAAACCAAACCCGAACCTGAACCCTAACCTTAAAACTAAACCCACCCTCACCCTCACCCTAACCCTAACCCTAACCCTCACCCTAATCCTGACCCTAAACCTAATGTTAACCCTAAAGCTCAAGCTTAACCTAAACCTCAACCTTAACCTAAACCTAACCCTAAACCTAACCCTCACCCTAACCCTAAACCTCATCCTAACCATAACCCTAACCCTAAGCCCAACCCTCACCCTAACACCCACCATAACCCTAAACCTAACCCTCACCCTCACCCTAACACAAACAATAACCCTAACCCTCAGCCTCAGCCTCACCCTCACCCTAACCCTTACCCTCACTGTCAGTCTACCCCTCAAACTAAACCTAACACTCACCCTAACCCTAACCCTAACCCTAATCCTCACATTAACCCTAAACCTAACCCTAACCATTACACTCACGCGAACACTCACCCTAAACCTAACCGTAACCCTAAGTCTCACCCTCACCCTCCCCCTCACCCTAACATTTACCCTCACGCTCACCCAACCCTCACACTAAACATAAACCTCAACCTAACCGTAACCCTAACCCTCAACCTCACCCTAACCGAACCCAAAACCAAATCTGAACCTGAACCCTAACCTTAAAATTAAACCCACCCTCACCCTCACCCTAACGCTAACCCTAACCCTCACCCTAATCCTAACCCTAAACCTAATGTTAACCCTATAGCTCAAGCTTAACCTAACCCTCACCCTTAACCTAAACCTAACCCTAAACCTAACCATCACACTAAACCTAAACCTCACATTCACCCTCACCCTCACCCTAACCCTAACAATAACACTAACCTCACCCGCACCCTTAACCTCACCCTATCCCTTACCCTCACCATAACCCTAACCTTAAACCTACCCCTCACCGGAACCCTCAACCTAACCCTAACCCTAACCCTAAACCATACTGTCACCCTCACCCTAGCCCTCATCCTAACCCTAATCGTAACCTTGACCCTTACCCTAACCCTAACCCGAACCCAAACCCAAACCCGAACCTGAACCCTAACCTTCACACTAACACTAAACCTCATCCTAACCATAAACCTAACACTAAACCCAACCCTCATCATAACCCCCACCAGAAACCTAAACCTAAACCTAACTCTCACCCTAATACTAACAATAACCCTAACCCTCAGCCTCACCCTAACCGTCACCCTAACCCTTACCCTCACCGTCACCGTAAACCTCACACTAAATCTAACCCTCATCCTAACCCTAACCTTAACCCTAATCCTAACACTAACTCTAAATGTAACCCTAACCTTAACCCTCACCCGAACCCCCACCCTAACACTAAACCTAACCCTAACTTTCACCTTCACCTTAACCCTCACCCTAACCCTTACCCTCATGCTCACCCAACCCACACACTAAGGTTAATCCTCAACCTAACCCTAACCCTCACCCTAACCCTAACCCTAATCCTAACCCTAAACCTCATATTCATCCTCTCACCTACCCTAACCCTAACCCTCACCCTCAAACTCACCCTCACCCTAACCCTCACCCTCACCCTCACCCTAACCCTAAACCTAACCCTAACCCTCACCCTAACCCTAACCCTCACCCAACCTTAAACCTAACCCTCACCCTCACCTTCACCCTAACCGTAATCCTAACCATAACCCTGACCCTAACCCTAACCGTAATGCTAACCCGAAAGCTCACCCTTACCTTACCCTCACCCTACCCCTGACCCTAAACCTAACCCTCACACTAAACCTAACGCTCAACATAACCCTAACCCTAACGCTAACAGTAAACCTTACCCTAACCCTAAACCTAACCCTCACCCTCACCCTATCCCTAACCCTAACCCTAACAATAACCCTATCCCTAACCCTAATCCTAACCCTCATCCTCATCCTCATCCTCACCCTCACTCTCATCCTAACCCTAACCCTAACCCTAACCCTAACCTAACAATAACCCTAACCCTAACCCTAACCCTCACCTTAACCCTAAAACTATCCCCACTCCTCAGTCTAATCCTCATCCTAAACCTAATCCTAAACCTAAACCTCACCCTAACCCTAAACATCACCCTAACCCTAACTCTCTCCCTCACCCTCAACCTCAGCTGATCCCAAACCCTAAAAATACCCCTAAACCTAACCCTCACCATTACCCTCACACTCAACATAAACCTAACCCCAACCCTCACCCTAACCTTCAACCTCAACATAACCCTAACCCTAATCCTAACCCCACCTCTCAGTCTAATCCTCATCCTAAACCTAAACCTAAACTTAAATCTCACCCTAACCCTAAAGATCACGCTAACCCTAACCCTCAAGCTCAGCCTAACCCTAAACCTAACCCGAATCCTAACCCTGAACCTCACCTTCACCCTAAACCTAACCCTATCCCTCACGCTCTCCCTAACCTTAACCCTCACCCTAATCCTCACCCTAACACGTACCCTCACCCTAACCCTAACCCTCACCCTAACCCTAAACCTCATTCTAACAATAACCCTAATCCTAAGCCCAACCCTAACCCTGACCCACATCATAACCCTAAACCTAACCCGAACCCTCACCCTAACCCTAACAATAACCCTAACCCTCAGCCTCAACCTAACCATCACCCTAACCTTACCCTCAACGTCACCCTACCCCTCACACTAAACCTAACCCGTACCCTAAACCTAACCCTAATCCTCACACTAACCCTAACCCTAACCCTAACCCTTACACTCACACTCACACTCTACCTAAACCTAACCCTAACCCTAAGTCTAACCCTCACCCTCACCCTCACCCTAAACCTAAACCTCAACCTAACCTTAACCTTAACCCTCAAACTCACCCTAACCTTTACCCTCATGCTCACCCAACCCTCACACTAGACTTAAGCTCAACCTAACCTTAACCTGAACCGTCAACCTCACCCTAACCTTATCCCTAACCCTAACCCTAACCCTAATCCTCACCCTCACCCTAACCCTAACCCTAAACCGTACCCGAACCAAAATCCAAACCCGAACCCTAAACTTAACCCTAACCCTCACCATCAGCCTCACCCAAACTCTAAACCTAACCCGCACCTAATCCTAACCCTAACCATAATGCTAACCCTAAAGCTCAACCTTACCCTAACACTCACCCTTAACCTAAACCTAACACTCACACTAAACCTAAACCTCACCCTCACCCTCACCCTAACCTTAACAATAACCCTAACCCAAACCCTAATCCTAACCCTCACCCTCACCCTAAACCTAATACTAAAACTAACCCTCAGCATAACACTCACCCTAACACTCACACTAAACCTAACCCTCAATCTCACACTAAACCTCACACTAAACCTTACCCTAACCCTAACCCAAAACCTTACCCTCACCCTAACCCTAAACCTAAAACTAACCTTCACACTCACAATAACCCTAAACCTAAACCTAACCCTAACACTCACCCTAACCCTCACCCTCACCCTAACCCAAACCCTAACCCTCTCCCTAATGCTAAACCTCACCTCATCCTAAAAATCACCGTCAACCTAAACCTCAACCAAACCTTAACCCTCATACTCACCCTAACCCTAACCCTCACCCTCACCCTAAATATCATCCTAACCCTAATTCTCACCCTAAACTTAACCCTCACCCTCAGCCTAAGCCTCACTCTCAACATCACCCTCACCATAAGCCTAACCCTAAACCTAATGCTAATCCTAAACCTAACGCTCTCCCTCACCCTCAGGCTAACCCTAAAGATAACCCTAACCCTAAACCTCACCCTAACCCTAACCCTAACCATAACAATAACCCTAAACCTAACCATAACCCTAACCCTAACCCTAAAAATAACCCTAACCCTAACCTTAACCCTAACCCTAACCCTCACCCTGACCCTAAACCTAACCGTAACCCTCACCCTAAGCCTTACACGAACCATCACCCTCACACTAAGCCTAACCATGAATCTAACAATAATCCTAAACCTAATACTCTTCCACACCCTCAGGCTAAACCTAACGATAACCCTAACCCTAAACCTCACCCTAAACCTAACCTAACCCTAACAATAATCCTAACCCTTACGCTAACCCTAACCCTAACCCTCACACTAACCCTAACCCTAAACCTAAACCTCACCCTAAGACTCACCCTCACCATCACCCTCACCCTAAGCCTAACAGTAACACTAACCATAATCCTAAACTTAAACCTC
The DNA here is from genome assembly GCF_024711535.1 of Dipodomys merriami. NCBI lineage: Eukaryota > Metazoa > Chordata > Mammalia > Rodentia > Heteromyidae > Dipodomys > Dipodomys merriami. Next base: position 15,160 of record NW_027202771.1, read on the forward strand.
TCCCTCACCCTCATGCTAACCCTAACCCTAACCCTCACCCGAACCCTAACCCTAACCCTAACTCTCACCCTCACCTTAACCCTCACCCTAACTCTCACCCTCACCTTAACCCTCACTCTCACCCAACCTTCACACTAACCCTAAATGTCAACCTAACCCTAACCCTAACCCTCTCACTCACACTAACCCTAACCTTAATCCTAACCCTAAACCTCATCTTCACCCTCTCCCTTACCCTAACCCTAATCCTCACCCTCAAACTCACCCTCACCATAATCCTCACCCTCAACCTCACCCTAACCCTAAAACTAATCCTAACCCTCACCCTAACCCTAACCCTCACCCAACCTTAAACCTAACCCTCACCCTCACCCTCTCCCTCACCCTAACCCTAACCCTAAACCTAACCCTAACCCTAACCCTACTGCTAAACCTAACGCTCACCCTTACCCTAACCCTCACACTAACCCTTACCCGCACCCAAAACCTAACCCTAAACCTAACCCTCACACTAAACCTAACCCTCACCATAACCCTAACCATAACGCTAACAATAACCCTAACCCTAAACCTAAACCTAACCCTCACACTCACCCTAACCCTAAACCTAAACCTAACAATAACGCTATCCCTAACCCTAATTCTAACCCGCATCCTCACCCTCACCCTTACCCTAAACCTAACCCTAACCCTAACCCTAACAATAACCCTAACCCTAACCCTAACCTTCACATTAACCCTAAAACTTAACCCACCCCTCAGGGAAATCCTCATCCTAAACATAAACCTAAAACTCACCCTAACCCTAAACATCACCCTAACACTAACCCTCACCCTCACCCTCACCCTCAGCCTAACTGTTACCTTAAACCTAATCCTAACCCCTAAACTCAAATTCACCCTCACCCTAACCCTACCCCTAACCCTCACCCCCAACCTCACCCTAACCCTAACCCTATCCCTAACACTCACCCTAAACTTAACCCTCATCCTAACCCTCACCAAAACACATACCCTCATCCTAACCTTAACCCTAACCCTCATCCTAAACTTCACAGTAACCCTAAAACTCTTCCTAAACCTCGCCCTAACCCTTACCCTCACCCTAACATTAAACCTAACCCTCACCTTAAGCTTCATCCTTACATTAACACTAATGCTAACCCTAATCTTCACCTTCACCCTAACCCTCACGCTAAAACTTATGCTCAACATAAATCTAAACCTCACCCTCAACCTAATACTCACCCTCAACCTAATACTCACCCTAACCCTAACCCTCACTCTAAACCTCACCCTAACCCTAACCCTTAACCTAACCCTAACCCTAAACCTAACACTAACCCTAACCCTCACCATCACCCTAACCTTCACCCAAAACCTAACCCTAAAACGCACACTATCCCTCACACTAACAATTACCCTCACCCTAACCCTAAACGTACCAATCACACTAAACCTAACCCTCACCCAACCCTAACCATACCCCTTGCCTAAGGCTCACCCTATCCCTAACCCTAACCCTAATCCTCAACCTATCCCTAAACCTAACCCTCACACTCAACGTAACCCTCACCCTAAACCTAACCCTCACCCTAAAAGTCACCCTAACCCTAACCCTAACCCTAACCCTCACCCTAACCATTACCATAACCCTAACACTAAACCTAACACTAACCCTAACCCTCACCCTAACCCTTACCATAACCCTAACCCTAAACCTAACACTAACCCTAACCCTCACCGTCAACCTAACCCTCACTCACACAATAACCCTCACACTCACCCTAACCCGCACTCTCATCCTAAACCTCACCCTCACCCTAAATATCACCTAAACCCTAACCCTCACCCTAACCCTAACCCTAACCCTCACTCTCACCCTAATCCTAAATCTAAACCTAATCCTCACCCTAAATCTAATGCTAACCCTAACCCTCACCCTCACCCTATCCCTCACCCTAACCCTTACCCTCACCCTAAACCTAAACCTAACAATCACACTAAACCTAACCCTCACTCTAACCCTAAACCTACCCCTTGCCTAATGCTCACCCTAAACCTAATCCTACCCTATCCCTAAACCTAACCGTTACCCTCAGGCTAGCCCTCACCTTAACCCTAACCCTAACACTAACCCTCACCCTTACCCTAAACAAAATGCTAACCCTAACCTTCACCCTCACCCTGACCCTCACCCTAACCCTTACCCTCACATTAAAACTAACCCTCACCCTCACCGTAACCCTAACCCTAACCTTAACCATAACCCTATACCTCACACTAACCCTAACCCTAACCCTAACCTTCATACTAACCCTAACCATAATTCTAAGCCTAAACCCTACCCTCACCCTCACACTAACACTGACCCTCAGCATCACACTCACGCTAATCCTAAACCTAACCCTAAACCTAAACCACACCCTTACCCTATCTCTCACCCTAACCCTAACCCTTACAATCACACTAAACCTAACTCTAACCCTAATGCTAACCCTAACCATCACCCTCACCCTAACCCTCACCCTAACACTTACCCACACCATAAACCTAACCCTCACCCTCACCCTAAAACACACCCTAACCCCAAACCTCACCCTAAACTTCACACTAACCTTAACGCTAACCCTCACCCTCAAATTCACCCTAACCCTAACACTAAACCTAACACTCACACTAAACCTAACCCTAACCCTAATGCTAATCCTAACGTTCACACTTACCCTAACCCTCACCGTAATCCTAACCCTAACCCTCACCCTAATGCTAACCCTAAAACTAATGCTCACCCTAACTCTAACCCTCACTCTCAACCTAACCCTAACCCTAATCCTAACCCTAAACCTAATCCTCAACCTAACCCTAGCCCTAACTCTCACCCTCACCCTAATCCTAAACCTAAACCTAACCCTCACCCTAACCCCAACCCTAACCCTAATGCTAAGCCTAAACCTCACACTCACCCTATCCCTCACCCTAACCCTTACCCTCACCCTAACCCTAAACCTAACAATATCACTAAAACTAAACATCACCCTCACCCTAACCCTACCCCTCGGCCTAATGCTCACCCTAACCATAACCCTAAACCTAACCCTAACCCTAAGCCTAATCCTAACCTTATCCCTAAACTTAACCCTAACCCTCACTCTCAGCCTAGCCCTCACCCTAACCCTAACCCTAACACTAACCCTCACCCTCACCCTAAACCTAATGCTAAACCCAAACTTCTCCCTCACCCTAACCCTCACCCTAACCCTTACCCTCACACTAAACCAAACCCTCACCCTCACCCTACAACTCACGCTAACCCTAACCCTCACCCTAAACCTCACCCTAACCCTAATCCTAACCCAAACCCTAACTCTCAACCTAACCGTAAACCTAACACTAACACTAACCGTAATCCTAATGCTCACACGAAAATTCATGCTAACCCTAAACTTAAACCTACACCACACCCTCATCCTTAACCTCACCTTAACCCTTACCCTCACCCTAATCCTAACCCTCACACTAACCATAACCCTCACCCTCACCCTAAGCCGAACCCTCAGCCTAACCCTCATCCTAATGGTAAACCTAACCCTAACCCTCACCCTCACCCTAACCCTAACCCTAAACATCACACTAATTCTAACCCTCACCCTCAGCCTTACTGTCATCATCACCCTCAGCCTAATGCTAAACCTAAACCTAATCCTAACCCTCACCCTCACCTTCACCCTAACCCTAACCCTAAACCTCACCCTCACACTCAACCTAACTCTAAAACTATACCTAACCCTAACCCTTACCCTAACCCTCAACCGAACCCTCAACCTCAACTTAACCCTAACCCAAACCCTCACCCTAACCCTAACCCTATAACTAACCCTCTCCCTCACCATAAAGCTAACCCTCACCCTCACCCTAACCCTAACACTAAACCTAACCCTCACCCTAACACTCACCCTAACACTCACACTAAAACTAGCACTCACCCTAACACTCACCCTAAACCTAACACTAAACCTTACCCTAACTATAACCCTAAACCTTACCCTCACCCTCACTCTAAACCTAACCCTAATCCTCACACTAATCTTAAGCCTAAACCTAACCCTAACCCTAACCCTCACCCTAACCCTCAACCTCACCCTAACCCTAACCCTAACCCTTACCCTAATTCTAATCCTAACAGTAACACTCACCAACACCCTAACCCTCACACTCACCCTAACCCTGACACTCACTCTAACCCTCACCCTCACCCCTAATATCACCCTCACCATCTCTCACACTCTAAGCCTAACCATAAACCTAACGCTAATCCTAAACCTAATCCTCTCCCTCACCCTTAGGCTAACCCTAATGTTAACCCTAACCCTAAACTTCACTCTCACCCTAACCTTAACCCTAACCCTAACAATAATCCTAAACCTAAACCTAACCCTAACCCTCACCCTCAACCTAACCCTAACCTTAACCATAACACTTATCCTCACACTAACCCTAATCCTAACCATAACTTTCATCCTAAACTTCACCCTAATTCTAACCCTAAACCCTACCCTCATCCTCACCCTAACCCGAACCCACATCCTCACCCTCACCCTAATCCTAAACCTAACCCTAACCCTAAAACTCAACCTCCCCCGATCCCTCACCTTAACCCTAACCCTAAGAATCACACGAAACCTAACCCTCAACCTAACCCTAAGACTAACCCTCTGCCTAATGCTCACTCTAACCATAACCCTAACCCTAATCCTCACCCTTTCCCTAAACCTAAGCCTAACCTTCATCCTCAGCCTAGCCCTAAACCTAAGCCTAACCCTAACCATAACCCTCACCCTCACCCTAAACCCAATGCTAAACCTGACCTTCACCCTCACCCTAACCCTCACCCTAATCCTTACCATCACCATAAACCTAACACTCACCCTCAACCTAAAACTCACCCTAACCATAACCCTCACCCTAAACTTCACCCTAACCCTAACCCTCATCCTAATCCTCACCCTAAGCCTAACCCTAACCCTAACCCTCACCCTAATCCTAAGCCTCACCCTAACCTTAACCTTAACCCTCACCCTCACCCTCCACATAACCCTAACACTAACCCTCACCCTAATGCTAACCCTAACCCTCTCCCTCACCCTCATGCTAACCCTAATGGTAACACTAACCTTAACCCTCACCCTAACCTTCACCCTCAACATAACCCTAACCCTAACCCTCAACGTAATGCTAACCCTAACACTAACCCTCACCCTCACCCTAACAATCACCGTCACCTAACCCTCAGCCAAACCCTAACCCTCACACTCACCCCAACCCTCACCCTAAACCTAAGCCTAACCCTCATCCTAATGCTAACCCTAACCCTAACCCTCACCCTAACCCTAACCCTCACCTTAAGCCTAACCCTCACCCTAAACCTAACCATAACCATAACCCTAAACCTAATCCTCACACTAACCCTAACCCTGACCATAACCTTCATCCTAAAACTGACACTAATTCTAACCCTAAACACTACACTCACCATCACCCTAAACCTAACTCTCACACTCACCCTAATCCTAAACCTAACACTAAAACTCGCCCTAACCCTAAACCGAAACCTAAGGCTAACCCTAACCGTCACCCTCACCCTATCCCATACTCTAACCCTTACCCTCACCCTAAACCTAACAATCACACTAAACTTAATCCTCACCCTAACCCTAACCCTCTGCCTAATGCTCACCCTAATCCTAAGCCTAACCCTAATCCTCACCCTATCCCAAAACCTAATGCAAACCCTCACCCTCAGCCTAGCCCTCACCCTAACCCTACCCCAAACACTAACTCTCACCCTTACCCTAAACCTAATGCTAACCCAAACCTTCACCCTCATCCTAACCCTCACACTCACCCTTACCCTCACCCTAACCCTTACACTCACCCTAACCCTAACCCTCACAATAACCCTAAACCTCACCCTAACCCTAAACCTAACACTCAGCCTAACCCTAAACCTAAACCTAACCCTCACCCTCAGCCTAACCCTAACCCTAAACATCACCCTAATTCTAAACCTCAACCTCACCCTCACCGTCATCCTCACCATCAGCCCAACCTAAACCTAAACATATTACTAACCCTCACCCTCACACTAACCCTAAGACTAACCCTCTCCCTCATCCTCAGCCTAACTCTAAACCTATACCTAAACCTCACCCTAACTGTAACCCTCTCCCAAACCCTCACCCTCACCCTAAACCTCCACATAACCCTCACCCTAACTCTAACCCTAATCCTCACACTAACACTAACCCTAACCCTCACCCTAAACCTAACCCTAACCGTCACTCTCACCCTAACCCTAACCCTCACCCTCACCCTCAGCCTAACACTAACCCTAACCCTAATCCTAACCCTGAACATCACCCTCATCCTCAACCTAACACTAAACCTCACAATCACCCTGACCGTCACCCTAAACCTAAACCTAACCCTATCCCTAACCCTCATGCTAACTCTAACCCTCAACCTAACCCTCACCCTAACACATACCCTCAACCTAGTCCTAACCCTAACCCTCTTTCTAACCCTCACCAGAACCCTAAACCTCTCCCTAAACCTCACCCTCACCCTACACCTCACCCTAACCTTTACCCTCACCCTAACCCTAACCCAAAACCTACCCCTCACCCTCACCCTCACCCTAACCCTAACCCTCAACCTAACCCTAAACATAACACTAACCCTCACTCTCACCCTATCCCTCATCCTAACCCTAATGCTAAACCTAACCCTCACCCTCACCCTAACCCTCACCCTCACCCTAACCCTCACCCTCACCTTAACCCTCACGCTAACCCTAACCCTCATCCTAAACCTAACCCTAACCCTAAGCCCAACCCTCACCCTAACCCCCACCATAACGTTAAACCTAATCCTAACCCTAACCCTAACACTAACAATATCCCTAAACCTCAGCCTCACCGTAACACTCACCCTAACAATTACACTCACCGTCACCATACACCTCACACTAAACCTAACCCTAACCCTAACCCATACCCTAAACCTAACCCTAATCCTCACACTAACACTGAACCTAACCCTAACCCTTACCCTCACACTAACCCTCACCCTAACACTAACCCTAACCCTAAGTCTCACCCTCACCCTAACCCTCAAACTAACACTTACCCTCAGGCTCACCCAACCCTCACAGTAACCTTAAACTTCAACCTAACCGTAAACTTAACTCTCAACCTCACCCGAACCCTAACCCTAATCCTAAACCCAAGCCTCATCTTCAGCATCTCTCTTATCCTAACCCTAACCCTAACAATAACCCTATTCCTAACAGTAATCCTAACCCTCATCCTCACCCTCACCCTAACCCTAACCCTAACACTAATCCTCACCCTAACCCCAACCCTCACCCTAAACTTAACACTAACCCTCACCCTAACCCTAACCCTAACCCTAACCCTAATGCAAACCCTAAAGCTCAACCTTACCCTAACCCTTACCCTAATGCTTTCCCTCAACTGAAACCTAACCCTAAAGCTAACCCTCACACAAAACCTAACCCTCACCCTCACCCTAACACTAACCCTAATAATAACCCTAAACCTAACCCTAAACCTAACCCTCACCCTCACCCTAACGCTAACCGTAACCCTAACAATAACCATTTTCCTAACCTGAATCCTAACACTCATCCTCACCCTCACCCTAACCCTAACCCTAACCCTAACCCGAACAATAAACCAAAACCTAAACCCTAACCCGAAACCTCATACTAACCCTAATCCTAACCCTAACCCTAACCCTTACCCTCACTCTAACCCTACCCCTCACACTAAACTTAACCCTAACCCTAACCTTCACCCTAACCCTAATCCTAAACCCACCCTCAACCTAATCCTCATACAAAACATAAACCTAAACCTCAACCTAACCCTAAAGATCACCCTAACCCTAACCCTCACCTTCACCTTCACCCTCAGCCTAACCCTAACCCTAACCCTAACCCTATCCCTAACCCTAATCCTAACACTAACCCTCACCCTAACCCTCACCCTAACACATACCCTCACCCTAATTCTAATCCTAACCCTCAACCTAACCCTAAACCTCTCCCTAAACCTCACCCTCACCCTAAGCCTCATCCTAATCTTTACCCTCACCCTAACTCTAACCCTAAACCTACCCCTCACCCGAACCCTCACACTCACCCTAAGCCTAACCCTAACCCTCACTCTCACCCTAGCCCTCATCCTAAACCTAATCCTAACCCTAACCCTCAACCTAAACCGAAACCCTCACTCTCACCATAACCCACATCCTCACCTTAACCCTCACCCTAAACCTAACCCTCATCCTAATTATAACCCTAACCCGAACCCGAACCCTAACCCTAATCCTAAACCTAACCTAACCTTAACAATAACCCTAAACCCTCACTCTCACCCTAAACCTAATGCTAACCCTAACCTTCACCCTCACCCTAACCCTCACCCTAACCCTTATCCTCACCCTAAAGCTAACCCTCAGCCTCACCCTAAACCTAACACTCATCCTAACCATAACCCTAATCCTCACACTAACCCTAAGGCTAACCATAATCATTATCCTAACCCTCACACTAATTCTAAAACTAAACCCTACCCTCACCCTCACCCTAACCCTAACCCTCACATTCACACTCACCTTAATCCTAAACCTAACCCTTACCCTAAAACTCACCCTAAACCTAACCCTAATGTTAACCCTAACGCTCATCCTTACCCTCACCCTCACCCTAACCCTAACCGTAACACTCTCCCTAATGCGAACCCTAAACCTAATGCTCACCCTAACCCTAACCCTCACCCTCACCTTCACCCAAACCCTAACCCTAACCCTAAACCTCATCCTCACACTAAACCTAACCCTAACCATAACCTTCATCCTAAAACTCACACTCATCCTAACCCTAAACCCTACACTTGCCCTCAACCTAACCCTAACCCTCACCCTCACCCGAATCCTAAACCTAACCTTAAACCTCAACTTAACCCTAACCCTATCCCTAAGGTTAACCCTAACCCTCACACTCACCCTAACAATAACCCTAACCCTAACCCTATCCCAAACCCTCACACTCACTCTCACCCTAAACCAAAACAGCACGCTCACTCTAATCCTAACCCTAACCCTAATAATAACCCTAACCCTAACCCTAACCCTAACCCTCACCCTCACCCTAACCCTATCCCTAAACCTAACAATAACCCTAACCCTAACCCTATCCCAAACCCTCACCCTCACTCTCACCCTAAACCTAACCCTCACCCTCACCCTAACCCTAACACTCAACCTAACACTCACCCTAACACTCACACTAAAACTAGTTCTCACTCTCACCCTAACTCTAACCTGTACCCTAACTATAAACCTAACACTTACCCTCAACTTCAACCTAACCCTAGCCCTAACCCTAACTATAACCTTAACCCTAACCCTAACCCTATCCCTAACCCTCACCCTCACCTTAATCCTAAACCTCACCCTCACCCTAACCCTCATCGTCACCTTAACCCTCAGCCACACCCTAACCCTCACACTCACCCTAATACTCAACCTCACCCTAAGCCATCACACTCACCCTAAATATCAATTTATCCCTAATCCTCACCCTAAACCTAACCCTATCCCTCACCATCATGCTAACCCTAAGGATAACCCTAACCCTAACCCTCACACTAAACCTAACCCTAACCCAAACTCTAACCCTAACAATAACCATCACCCTAATACTCAACCTAACAATCACACTAAAACTAGTGCTCACTCTCACCCTAACCCTCAC